>NW_009647828.1:3526774-3568744 GCF_000708025.1 Charadrius vociferus
GGAAAGAGTATATATGATAGATATAGACATAGATGTGTGTCCGTAGGCATGCTTTACTGTAGCGGTCTTACCCCCAGATCCTTAGACATGAGAGTAAATATAAGTGGAGCAAAAACTATAGTGGAGAAATTTACAGCCTGCTATAGAGGTAAAAGGAATGGGAATAGATAATTAAAGAAATGGTTCAAGAAAGACATCAGCTTTGATGGATGATATATGAAAGCTGAGTAATTTTTGTATTGAAAGAAATATTTTTAAATATTCAGACAAATTCAGGTCCACATGAAAAGACCTGCTTCTGATTTTCTTCCCATGTTTCCTTACTTTAAACCATTTGTTGTTCTGACACTAAGAGAGTGATATTGGGCCGAACTTCATATGTTTGGTGAAATGAGTCCTCAGTTCTGCAATGATTTCTATTCTTTGACTCGTGTAACCAGCTAAGGAACTAATAAATATGTAAAGGTGATTAGATTAAAAATGGCATTGAGAAGCAGTAAAATCTAGAGTTATATGAATAATTTCACACTCAATGCAAGAATGTCAAATTTTATCAGCTAGTCTTGTGTAAAATGAAAATAGCATTTTTTGACAAGTCAAGCAGCATACATAGGCTAAGAGGGCAATTTGTCCATTCTGTTGTGTAAATACACTTGGGAAGCAAAACGATGGGGAAAAATTACTGTGGGAACTTCATATAAAGCTTAAATCCAGGGTAGGGTTCATCTCTATTATTGTTGTTTAAAGGTTAGATGTATGAGTCCATGCTAGGAATGGGGTTCCCCAAGTGAATGGTCCATCGCACACTAACATAGATCTTTTACATAGACTGAATGAATTTCCCTCTGAGGGTTCTTTATGCTTTTTCCAATGGGTATAAAGGAAGCATAGGCTAACTAGCACACATTTACACATCTAACTTTGCGATGACTCTAGGTTAGATTAATTTCTCCCTTCACTCTTTAAAATCTGTTTCTGGGTAACTCAGAGTGATTATAACCGTCTGTGGACTCTGACCAGGAAAGTATTTCTTGACAGAGAAAGAAAAAAACAGTGACACACTATTACTCACTTTACTTGCTTTCTTGATGTGTGTTTGTGCTCCTCAGTTTATGGATGTTTCTGTAATGTCATACTGCCATAAGTGCGATAAAGGCTGCTAAGGGATTGGCTGCTGTGTTAAGGGAAATATCCCAGTTTGTATCACTCTATCCTAAGCTGTTTCATGGTCTGCATCACCATTTTTTCTGTGTGCCCCAGAATCCTGATTTAATTTATCCTCTCAACATCCTAGTGAGGAGAGAAAGATCTGTTATTGCTGAAGATAACAGGAACTGATTTTAGCAAATGAAACATGGAGCCTAAAAGGACATAGTCTGTTCCAAATCTCTAAATATTTCCCATTTTATGCAGGTGGCCTGTACTGTGCATGAACCATGGTTATGAGGTACCACCTTAGACTTTCCCTAGAATGAATCTAAACTGGATGTTAGTAAAGAGGTGTATCAACTTGTTCCCAGCTTTGGGGTTGTAGACTATAACCTGCACACAGCCCTCACCTACAGAAGCAGCAGTCTCTCATTTGCTTCATGGGTCATGAGAAGGTGCTTTACCCCAGGCCAGACCCCTGATCTTCTCCCAGAATAACTTACCTTAAACGCTTTCCTTCCAAAGTAAAGGGCAGCACGTTGTTTCTAATAATTGGTAGCTGTTTGGATGCTCACGTTAGTCGTCTGTTTTAACCATAATGTTAACGTTTTCTGATGGAAAGGACCAGTGCCACTCCATTTTTGTGTAGTACAGAAGCTGTCTAATACAGAGTTTTCTTTGTCTAAAGAAAGATCAAAGCACTCTCAAAAATGCCATGTGTTCACCTTGTGCAACACAGAATCCCTAACAATCCTAAATTTACTTACTGACCATGGATTTATCAGAGTCCCGTCTGTGGTCCTCTGTTAATAAGACAGTCTGACATACAACTGAGCAATGACATACACATTTTGGCCCTTATTAAAGGTTAATTTTTCATTAATTTTTAATTTTTTTATTCAGATACAGAATGGGATTAAAAGATGAATGTGTACTAGTTAAATGCAGGGTTTTTTACCTACACATATTTCAATCAGAGATGGAAAAAAAATACCGTAGAGGTTGAGAATGATTAAAAACAAGCAGAACCATTTTCTCTTGGCCATACATTAAGCAAGAATAAAGTAAAAACAAAAAAAAATGAGTTTTTTAACAAGGAGGAAAAAGCAGAGAGTAAATAGCTATGTTCAAGAAGGAAGACTTGTGGAAAGATGAAAGGGCAATATGCCAAAAGAATTATGCTTCTGAAGGAAGCAGTGCATGCCAATTTTCAGTCCAAAGCAAAATGTCTGTAGCTGAGGTCTTAACTTCTGGAACAAAGGGATTGTATGCTACATAATGCTTGTAAAACAAGCAAGTAATCTCTGCACATGCCTGTGTTAGAAATGAACAGAACATTCCCATTTTATAAATGAGTAATAGTGATTCCTGAACATTTTTAATTAGTTTGTTCAGTTTCACTACAAGGAGACCAGAAAAGAAACAACAATGGCATTGTAATAAGACCCTGTAAACTAAAAAAAAAACACAACCAGACAAATGCTGTCTACATTCTGCAGCAGACTAAACCTAAAATTATGTCATTTCTAAATGTGCCTTCTGTATAGGTACCAAACTTTCACACATGTGCTTGGATGCAGCCCAATTGCCTCTTTCAGAGCATGTGGGAACCAGACTCAATCACACCTGCCAACACAGTGTCCTGCCAGGCACAGGGAGCTGAAGCAGACACTGGGCAGAAAATGCCATTTTGCAATCTCTCTTGGACTGCTGTCTTTGAAGGCAATAGACATTGTTAATGACTTACTGTAGAAGACTTTAATTCTATGGTCTAGACAACAATCAACATAAATAAGCAGATTTTGTCATGTACAAAGCAGAAGACAAAGAAACTAGCGTGAGCACGAGTTGACTAGTTATTACAGTAGTTTGAGTAGTCATAGAATCACAGAATCACAGAATGTCAGGGTTGGAAGGGACCTCCGGAGATCATCCAGTCCAACCCCCCCACCAGAGCAGGGCCACCTACAGCACGTTGCGCAGGATGGCGTCCAGGTGTGTTTTGACCGTCTCCAGAGTGGGAGACTCCACAACCTCTCTGGGCAGCCTGTTCCAGTGCTCCACTACCCTCAAGGTAAAGAAGTTCCTCCTCATGTGAAGATGGAACTTCCTATGTTCAAGCTTGTGCCCATATCTGTCACGCAGTCTCTCTTCTTCCACAAGGTCATGAAAACATTTGTAACTTCAGAGACCTTTAGAGCAAATCTCAGTTGTTTAATTAGGGTAGTGATGGCACATAGTATATTGGCCAGGGGTTCTGCTTGATGCTCAATACTCCTGCTCCAGGCAGCAATAAGGGTAGGTACTCACTGTACTGTATAATGCTGACTTACAGCATATTCCCCCATATATGCCCACGTTTCAGATCCTGACTCTCCTTTAAAGTGACTGTGTTGTACCCATGATACCTAGCTGTGACAACAGTCTTGGCAACACAAGTGTTCCCATGTCCCTTTGCAGTCTCTCATATGTTAGTGTCACAGAAGAAACATTAAGTCTATGACCTATGAAATACTGCACAACAACCTAGTCCAGTCTAGCCCTTATTAACAGTACTCAATTTATGAATTGACCTTACACTGATCTTATACTATGAAAGAAGTGGGACATGCATCAGTCCATGTTGAGGGCTCTGTAGAACCTCTACGATGGCATACTAGGCCAACTCTGTCTCCTGTGACTGCAGTGGCTCGACACTCGTGTTGGTGTTCTGACATCTTCATACGGGCTTTCAAGTGTACTTTGCCAAGCATTCACCATTTGGTTGAAACTTTCAGTCGTTCATTATGATTGCTAACAATTATAAACAGTGTCTCCCACTGGCTATAAATGGCAATCAGCAATTATGTAGTGGTGGAAGCATATGATCCTTGAGATGTGGCATATTTATCCTTGTATAGCCGGTTCAGAGGTACGTGGTCACATTCCTGATCCTGTGTGACAATGTGACTTATCTCTGCAGCAACAGCTTGGTAACTTTGTGAGTATCCACTCCTGTCAAGTAATTCCCAGACACTGGGAACCTGCGGGTGCCAGCTACACCATCACAAAGAGTCTTCACGTATCTACTTTAACTGTGGAGTTGGTGTGTACTTTCTTCCTCTCTAGTCCATCATGCTGCCTGAAAAGAAATCAGTTAAGTCCTTAAATCCTGCAGATGGGGTGTTTAATTGGCAGGTCTGTCTGGCGTGCTGTTAACACTGAGCTGTAGTCTGAGGTTGTAAGAATTTAAAATGAGTCACTTTGTTCCCTAGAGCGTCTCTTGGAGAATTTGAGATAATCCAGAATTATCCGCATAAGATTTAAGAGAATGTGCCCAACTGGAAGGTATATACACTGGGTCATTCTGAGTCCCAAGCCTAAGGCTTAGACAACCCCAAATACAACCTTAGAGCTGCTCTGATGTTTGCTGAGTAAATGGTGTGGGCACAAACCTTTCAGTTGGTATGAAAAGAAAAGCCCAGCAACCTAAAATACTTCTCTGCTGTCAATTTTGAAAGAATGTTCTCTTTTCCAAATGCAGTGGTTTCACTTTTTTTCTTTGGTGGAAAACTTACAGGCTATTTTTGTACTTCTGAAGAAAACAGCTTAGAGTTAACTGCCAATTCAGGTCCTTCAGGGCATTCATTTTGCCAGCAGCAGTTTAATAAAGACTCTTGGCTTATCTTCTCTTCACCTCCACAGTGTATGCTGTTATTGCCAGTCCACAGATAAACTCAGCTTTGTCTCAGGAGACTAGAGACTGCACGTGAGGTGTGGATAAAAGGAAAAAAACCCCTTCTTTTTAAGGGCTATATGTGATTAATCACTGGCTGATATTCCCTCCACTTCTTTATAGGTTTATTGCATAAGACTTCTGACTAATCCCCCTGAAGAGCTGTAATTTGTAACGAAGTTGAAGTGAACAATATTATTTTAAAGCAAAACAATGTAGCATAAAGGAACACAAGGCAGTAAATATAAACAGGGCAGATCCCGTGGAAGTACATAGATAAAAATTCAATTTGATGAGGTTAATTGTACTCCAAAGGGCTTTTCCTGCCTTAAAGAAAATCTGTATCAGTTCCCTGTGGGTATGGATAATGCTAATCGAGACCTATGGGTAATGGAATATAGTTACTACATGGCTCTCTATGCTTCTCAGTGGCCCAGTCATAGTTGTGGAAAAGTCCTAAAATAAAACAAAATTCAGAATTCTCTACTTCTAAGGTGTAAGCACTTTCCAGTGCATCCCTCTCATTTTTAAATAAAAGAAGAAAAGACCAATCTATCAAATATATGGCATTACATTCATGACATGTACAAAGCAACTGCATAACTCATGATGACATGTACAAAGTAACTGCATAACTTATGACAGATCAAACAAAAGTTTTAAATTATTTTAAATTCTATTTGTTACCTGAAAAATTCTTGTCAAGAAAAGAATCTTGATCACCTGCCTGAGAGAAATCCAGAAATCTATTAAGTTTTGCAGAAATCTAGTAGGTTTTGGGTTGCCAAACTTTTAGCTCAGTACAATGAGTTGCTCTCTAGAGGTCATGTCCCTGGGAGGAAACATGCCTTGCTATAACTAATATGTAGCACATCAGCTGAAAGCAGGTTTAAGTATTCATAGTTGCTTGTACATGACATAAAAATGCAAAGGAATATAGTTTGTGAAAATTGTTCAGCTACTTGTGTGAGTTCAGATAGTCTAAAGATTTGCCCTAGGCAATTGCCATACCTCTGCAGACATTCATAATAAGCTTTGGAAACTCTAATTGTGAACTCTGTGTTTACAAAAGGATTAGTTTCTTTGGGGGTATGGTGTTTTAAATCAAACTTATAGAGAAAACTACACCAAATATCACCTATTCATAGTCGTTTGATGCTGAACAAGAAATGAAACATCCCAGACATGGGCTCTATTTTATTATTATTGTTCTTCAAAGAATTCTGAATAAACAAGAATCTTTTTCATTCCCCATTCTCAGTCTGTGTAATGTCTGCTTTCAAATGAAACATCACACCACTGTATTGGCATTTCTGAAAGGTGAAATTGGATTTGCTAGCATGATTATTTCCTTTACAGCTATTACAGTTATTGGCCACATCCTTTCCAGAACTAATAGTTTTAAAGGAAAGATTTTGCCCACTTAGCACAGGTCATGCATGCACACATGCACATGCCATTAGTGCAGAAGTCCAGTCACAGGTTCTGCTTTTACTAGCCATTGAAACAATGATAACACAGCATAAAACTCAAGCTAAACAGGTTTTCTTTTACCTGCTCGACATAGCCTTTTGAATTTTCTTGTAGAACATCTTACCATACAGCATGCATACAGAAGAATGGATCACAGAATCACAGAATCACGGAATGGTCAGGGTTGGAAGGGACGTCTGGAGATCATCTAGTCCAACCCCCCCGCCAGAGCAGGGTCACCTACAACACTGGTACAAGCTTCTTGTTGACACAGACGACAGCAATTCATAGACTTAAAACTATACAAAGCGTTTGTGTTTGGGTGGGTTTTTTTGTTGTTTTGTTGTTGTCATTTTTTTTCTTTCCCCAGACCTCTCTATCCCTGATAGAAGAGTGTTTGAGATCCCTTCTACTCTCACCCAATCTCTGTTTCAAATCTATTCAAGTACATTTCTCAGGCCCACACTACTGTTCTGTTTTAATAATTCCTCTTTTTTTCAAAACTTACTAGCAACAACTATATTTCTTCTCAAACTTTATTTTAAAAGTCTAAATGAAAATGAAGTCTTTGTGACTTGTGATTACCCAGATTACCCATTTCCCAGTTTCCATTTATATTTAACAGTTTTGAATGTAGGTAACTAGAACTGTATATAGTATTCTTAACAAGATCTTACCAATGCCTAGTAGGAACAGTGTTAGCGCTTCCCTGTCACTGGTGAAGGTATCTCACCTAATAGGTCATCAAATTTCATGACACTGAAGACATTAGACATCCTGTGATCACTTTGTATCTAGGCCATCTTCCTTTTCTGTTATTTCCAAATGAGTTTGCACCTTATAGTAGAAGTTTTACCAAATGCATGCATTTTTAGTATGTACTGTGAAATTTCATCTCATTTATTCTCTATCTGAACCAATACTTTCCCATGAGGCACTGTCTTCAATGCCTTACTGGAATGAGACCCACATCTTTTACATCCTGATGTTATTCATGAGCTGTGCTCTCTTCCATAAGGCAGCAGATACCAGTAACTCTTGGTGCAGGGTTCTGGTGCCCGTTAACAAGATCAGTGAATAGATGTTTTATCTCCTTGTTAGTTGAACTGGATGCTAAATTGGGTCCTGCAGGATGTGTTAGAGGAAATGTTCCAAAAGACTGGTCCTCAAAACAAGGATAGGATGTATTTGTTTGTAATGTATATATTCTTCAGGGACACTGGGAGATAAGGGAACTGAGACAAGGGATTTGAAAGCCTTTCTGTCTGCCGTAACTCCCTTTAAATACACTTATTTGTAACATGGAAGGGTGTTTTTTCTACAATTCCAGTGTTTGCTATATACTTAAATGACATTCCATTCCATAGAGGTCCTTGTTTTAAAAACCAAATGCCATGTACCCCAAACTCCAAAATTATTTGCATTTCCGTAGCACAGAAAGAGTGACATAGTGCTTGTGAAGTCCGTTTAATGCCTTTGACAGATGCCTGCAGCAAAGCAGAAACAGGAGCTCTGTTTTCTGTCTGTGGTAGGTATCAAATTTCCATGGGGAAATCAAGTATCAAAGACAAACAAATAAAGAAGCAGAGATGAGAAAATGGGATGGATAAAAGGGGAAAAAAAAGGGGTGGGTGGGTTGGAAGTGAATATGAATTGCAGTTCTTCCAAATTATTAGATGTAGTCCTACAAGACAAGGACCTGATAATATTGATAAGATATATAATATCGTAAGATCAGACCTCTCTGCTCTTAACTTTATTTCCTAGTTGTAGAAGAACAGGTACTACCAGTCAAAGAGCAGACCCAAACCCTCATCTGTGTGATTAGTCTTACTTCTTTCTACTTCAAGTTAAGATGAAAAAGAGAGCCAGGAGGCTCTCCCCTACATATCCATTGTAGTTTGTTGTACAAAATTCTGTAGCAATTATAAACCAGAATGTTCCTATACCAAAGGAGCTTTGTATTGTCTAAATTAAACGGAAACAAGCACATACACAGATCAAAAGAAATGGAAATAGCACTGAGACCATTCATATTCAGAGGCCAGCTGTGTGTATAAACTAGATGGCTTTCAGATAAGACACAAACAGATCAGTAAGATAAATAGCAGAAGTCTGTATTTGTATTTAGTTGCTTAGCTGTTATGAATACACCCAACCGAAATCCTGAGGAACCAGAATGACTTTATGACAGTTAATGAGTGAAAGGTCATGTAAAGGGATAAGTGATTGGTAAAAGCTTGTGGATTTTACAAAAATCTGTTTCTATCAAAACGCTAGTATAGTTCTTTTTTGCCCTAAAAAAACATTCTTAAAAGAAAACACACAAGACAGAAGGGAGAGAAGATTTGCAAATAGAATGAAACACACAGGTTTGACATTTTTGAAGCAATGTTTTCATTTTTGAGTTCAAAATTATTTTTGCACTAGGTCTTTTTTAAGTTTCTGTAATAAATGACGTGTTCTAGCATGCAGGAAAGTCAAAGTCAAATTGTTTTTTTCTGCTCTTATGTAGAATTTTAAAACTGGAGGAACTGTTGATTGCAGAATTTCCGAATCTTGACATTTTCAATAGGTTTTTGTGAACACATTAGAGAAATGTCATAACATTTCCAGCAGCGGAGGGAAAGAAATATCTCTAGAAGTCACCAGTCCTGTTTCCAGTAGGTGCCTGGTCTAGGAGAGAACAAATTTGCCTCTGGAGATGTCTTTATTCAATGACTTTTGTTGGACATTAAATGAGTGATATCAACTAAACTTCTAACTTTTTTGGAACTAATCTTAGATGAAATGAATCCCCTAAAGGACCTGAGAAATACTTGCATTGATTTCAACTGAGTTTTGGCTCAGAGCACCCAGTCTTTAAAGAAAATGATTGTAAGGAAAAATAGGGTGGTGAACTCAGACCCGCACTCTGAGGAGTAAGAAATGAAAAAAAATTATGACCTTGTATAATGGAAAGTAAATAGTTTTGAAACTTATTCCAAATCTAACTCAAACAGGTTGTTCAAGTATAGAGGAAGAAAGAAGCTTTAGCCTTGAGACACTGCACGCAGCTTATGGGCCTAAATTTTGACAGTCTAATATCTTGTTAAATTCAGTTAAGATGCCCTGACTAGGCAAATAAATTGCAGATAAAATATTCAAGCCTTTCCCAGAGACCTTGACACCTGGATGAAGACTTTTCTTACGACCCAAAGGAGATTTGCACTTGCAGGTGGCACAGCTTAAAATAGTCCTTCCTCACAGACTGCACATCTTCTGCCATCACAAGTTTCTTTTTGTATCTCCTCCTTCTACATTTCCATATTCACTTTCCATATTGTCTTCCTTTCTTTCCTGACATTTATCCCAGTGTATGTGCTCTATTTACACAGAGCAGCACCTAAATTATTTTACTAATTTGAAACTTTTAACATTGGCTCTCAAGTAAGTTATCCTTAAAATTTTTCAGCACATTAGAACTGAATACAAATTCAACCTTTAGGATGTCAGTTTACCTAGCCTGTTTTATTGGGTTTGGGGTTTTTTCAAGTATGTTAACTGTAAGATAATTTCTAACATAAGTCTGCTTCCACTAGCAAACTTTTGTCAGAAATAGATTTGATCCATATGTGCAAAAAAGGCCAATTTTCTCCAATAAGCCTGTTTAAAGTAGATTCTTCTTTCATGACTTTAACATAGTTAAGGTTATAACACATTTGAAAGCAGGAAAGATCACCGTGTTTCAGTTTTCTTCTGTAAAAGGAGGTGTTCACTGAGAACTGGATCCCTTTTACCTGTCAGTAGTCCTCTAAAAGACAAGAGTCTTAGTCTAACCAGTCACCTGGGCTCCTCTATAACCCAGAAAGAAAGTGACAACTACAGGGAGCAATTAATCCCATTTTAAATGCAACATCCACAGAAATGGCAATCTCTTTTTTTCCTTTGGCTCTACAGCTTAATCTTAACCATTAAGCTTCAGGCAGAGGTGGCACAAACCTTTGCTGAGCCTGCAGAGATTTTACCTGAGTACAGGTGAGGAGCACCTAGGAGAGGGTGCACTCCCCTACACATGAGGTCAGGTCAGGGAGCGGTGACCAAGGATGGCACACGCCTAAAGATGTCTCTGTCCTTGTGCCTTGAGCCACCAGGCAAGCCAAGACACACCAGGACTGATGCCACCACAGTCATCGCTCACACCTGACAATAAGGAGGACAAGGGATGTTTTTAACTCATGGTGCTTTTCTCTGACAAATATTGAACTTTCCCCCCTCCTTCCATTATGCAGCGTCTACTATATATTTAGCATATTTCCACTACATTGTTCTATCTCCTGCTTGTTGTTCATTAAAGAAATGTATTTAGCACACTATCATTTAAAATCACTGTTTAAAAGTACTGTTACCTACTATAATTCTTACAAGTCTATATAAATTGCATTTGCAGTTGCTGGGGAATGACGCCTCATAAATCACCTGCAGCTTTAGATATTTTTAGTGCTTCCTGTCAATACCTGGCCATAAATCCTATACCGTCGTCATTAGCATCCCAGTTAAACTCTAAGGGATTACTTTCATTGCATGAAGACAAGCTTAACGTAGTGATGAATGGTTAGAAAAGAGGCTGTTTCCCGGGGCAATTTCCCCTTTCCAGTTTTATATATTCACATGGTAAAAAAAACCCAGTTTGTTGTTTACTTGACATCATCACTGAATTTTGCAAGTTTGTATAAATTTTGCAGGTTTGTTTGCACGTAAGGGAACAAGAAGCTGAATGTCTCATCACAGTTTCTATACTTTTGTGAACCCTTGCCCTCGCAGCATGGCAGAGGTTACAGAAAGAACCTGGTTTCCTTACCTTATCTACCGAGTGATCTGAAAGGAAGCTATATATAAACCACGGGAAAATTTAGATGTAACAGATGCTGAGTTGTCCAGGAGCTCTTTTCCTTGTGTTTTATGCAATGCCCTCTAGAGGTTGCTGCAGGGTTCTCCGGGCTCTTTTTTCTTCTCTTTTTTTTTTTTCTTTCTTTTTTTTTTCCTTCTTTCTTTCTTTCTTTTTTTTTTTTTTTTTCCTTGTCACAATCCCCCTTTATTCTTTTTCTGTTGCTCTTTTTATTACTTATAGCAGCGCTGGGAAATGAGACTTGAACTAAATTATGTTTAGAGATTTATTCTAATTCCCCTGACTGGAATATCTGTTTATTGCTCCCCCCCTGTCTCCCCGCAATAGATACACTAATTCAGAGCTCAGGGCTGTAAAATGCTCATAATTGTGACTTCAATCCAGAAAAAAACCCAAACAATCAAAGAACAACAAAGGCTCCTCTAGGACTATTCACATGCTTAAAGATAAGTGCATGCTTAGTACTCAGAGTGCTTCACGGCATCAAATTGTAGGCTCAGCTGCCTTGATATTAGCAAAACCTTTGAACGAGTTTCCTACTTTCATTTCTGTAAATAATTCTATTTTACTCTGTTTTGTTCAGAGGGAATGAATCTCCTCTATAAGAAAATGATCACTTGTTTTTGCTTCCTCTGTCCAGTGCGCTTTTATATAGCCATATTATTCAGAAGACATAAAGATAATGAAAAACAACTTAGAAAGTTGAGTGTCCAGAACTTAACAATTTTTTAAAAAATCAGTATTGGACTTAGACAAAGTCTTAACAACTCAAAATATCCTAAACTTACAGTACTGAAGTTATGACTTTTATTTCAATTTACTCTGATGAAATATGTATAACATGCCATCATTTTAAGCCAGGTTTCCAAGGAAAAAATGCTGACAGGATCTATTATGTCTGTTCACTTCCAGAGAGTTTATACTTGGAATCTTAAATGTATTCTTCAATTTCCAAGAATTATTTTTAAGATTTTTTTTCAGTTGCTACATCTTTTGAGAAAATTTTGAGAAATTTCTGTGAAATTTGACTTAATTCTCCTGTTGATGGAAGTGCAAGTACAGAACAAATCTCACCTATTATGCTTGACTAGCCAGTTAGTGTGTTTGTAACTCTGGCTGGTCCTTACACATATAGTTTCCTTCACAGCTTTTTCTCTAGAAAATTGCATTGGAGTGCAGAGGACAGATTGAGGAAGAGGTGAGGGCTGATGTAGGGTCCTTGGGTATCTGGACAGCATGACAAGGGGATGGAGTTGAGCTGGGAGGGTCTCCGGATATAGAGATTGAAAGAAAACCAGGCTTCATCAGTTCCATAGCTCCTGGGGCAGCTGCTTCTCCAAAAAAACCCACCAAAGTCTCCTCATATTTTCCAAACATGAGGTCTCACCACCGAATTTCTGGACTTCATGATATATCATCCCAACCTCTTTCTTCTTTCCTTTCCAGATTCCTGGTGCTTTTGTCCTCCTCAGGAGCCAATGTTTCCCTATTCCCACACCCCTTAAAAGTCAAACTACTCTGCTCCTTCCTCTTCCCAGACTGCCAGCTGGGAATGCAAGCAAAAAATCTGCTTCATCTGAACTGTGAGATCTGGATTAAGTCATATCTTCTAGGGAAGGTAACTTTGAAGTCAGAACTGAATCATGCTTAGGGCAGATAGTCTTTTTTAAGCATTACAAGTCTTTATTAAAAGTATGTGATTTTATTTTTTTTCTTTTCTTTCTCTTTTTTCTCCCCCCAAAAGTCTGTAACTTGGCCAAATTGTGTTGAGCTTGGCAAGGGCCACGATGTCACATCCAAAGTTATGCCATTGACAGAGTTTCTCAAAGAAGAGTTATAAAATATGGACAAAGGGATGTTTCTCCATCTATTTTGGTCTCCAATATGATTGTGCCCTGTTTGCAGATTCTTTCCATAAAAAGCCTGAGATAGAAAATTTCAGCTCCACTGGCTAAAGTTGAATAGCACCGTAAATATTTGAAAGCAGAATTTTATAATAGAATGTGCCAGGTAAGCTTATGAATACATAATACTAAATAGAAAAAGAGAATATGGTGGTGGAATGCAAGACTCTCTCATGTCATGTATAAAACAAGCAATTCAGGTGACTAGACATAGGCATCTATTAGCATCTGATATGACCCAAGGTTTTTAAGGTATGTCTCTGGCTGATACAACACAGCACTTATAGGAGGCTTCTAGCCTTCTCAGATGGCAAATAGAAGCCAAACTTATCATCTGAGCACATCTTAATTCTCCTTAGATACCTTTTGTTTAGGTATCTAAATTTAATTTATTGATCCTCACCTGGGTGCCCAGAAGCTGGGGATGTCTCTGAAGCTTATCAATAACGAGGAATATTGTCACTTCAAATAGGATGGATTCCACCACAAATGTAACATAGTACTTTTTTTCACGTATCAGTATCTGTATTTCACTTTCTAAGGAAGAATTTGATAAGGAGGAGACACTCCACTGTATGTTCCTGGTACTTGTGTAAAGATATATTCTTGGGGTAGTTGGTGACAGGCATCTCATCTCCCTATACTGCTCATCCAATGAAGGAGAATAGGAACCTCTTAAATAGATTTTCACTTTCAACTAAAACCTAATATATCAGTGACTATTTTCTCTCCACTCCAGCAATGAGGATTTTAGGAGTTCCAGAATGGTCTTAGCAGATCCCCACTACTCTTTTTATGTGCTTTAAAAAGATAATAAAAAAAAAACAATTTAAACATTTGAGTGAAACATCTCATTTGACAGAATTACAAATATTTATAGTCCAGTACATGAATGCTCTAGTTGTTTCTATATTCCAATCAATAAACAATTCCAGTAACAGTAAAAGCTAAATGCAGCAGCAGCAATGCTACTGGATCGTTAAACTACTCACAAAATTTATTTATCTTTTTTTTTTTTTTCATTTATAATATTCGTTGCTATCAAAGTTTTCTGGAATTAAAGTTTAGGTTTGGTTGTTTGTTTTTTTTTTTAAATAAATACTTTGTCTTATATGTTTCCATTGTTATATATGAGCTCTCAGCCATTAAACAGACTTTATAGTTTGCACAGTAATGCATTCCAGAATTTACTGCCAACTTGATAACATTTTTAATTTAGTGAAGCAACACTGTAGTGCAATAGTGTCTCTGAAGAAAAATCAGTGCCATTATTTTTTCCGGTGTTAAATTTCTCTAATGAAATCAATTCCAATTTATGCTGCTTTTGTTATAATATATAACTTGCTTTAAAGTGTGGATGTCCTAGCTGTCTGTTATAATGATATTCTGAGTTTCTGCTCACAAACACAATCACCACTAATGGGTTTCATAACTGATTGGAGCCTATCAGCAAAAAGCTCTGGGAGAGGGGTGATAGTGATTATTTTAAGAGTAGCTAGACCACTAATACATCTGACAACTTAAAAAAAAATGAAGGAAAAAACACGTTATGGGTCTAGGTATCACTAGGAATTAAGAATGCACTGATGTCAGAAGAATTACAGAGATGGTCGGTGAACCTAATGTGTTTTGTTTACATACAGATGCTATTCACCTTACATGAACTGCTGCATCTGGTTTTGATTGAGAGGCAAGATTTAATCCAATAAGGAACACTTGCTATAGTATATTCTGAGAGACAAAGTAGCATAAAAGGAGTAGCAGTTTAGATTATGTTACAAATTACTTCATTTATAACATGTTGGGGTATGAGGGCTGGAACATAACTACACTGTGGTTATCCTTATGAAAGATGGAGCCTTGTTTGCATTTTGTTTTGGTGTTTGTTTTTTTTTGTTTGTTTGTTTGTTTGGGTGACTTTTTTTCCAGTAACTTTTCCTTGCTATCCAGCAGACTTTGCAGTCTGATAACAAACTGATGGCCTCTGCACAAGGTGAGATTCAGTCCTGATAGGAGCACAGGTCTCATTTCCTACTCAGTAAATGTGTAACCAACAAAATGGGAAAGCATCCTCAGCTAAATTGTTTATGGGGATTAAACACAAGTTCAAGGAAGCATGGCTGTGCATATTTAGAAGTTTATTTGCTGAACAAAATAGATCAAATCAATTCTAAACTATCTATGAATTCCTGGAATATTATTCCTTATTATTTTGAGACATGTGTGTAGATTTGCTTCCAGATAGACTCAGGTCTCAGTTCTTTTCCCTCTCTGAAAATAATCAGCTCCAAAGGTCTCATGAGGGTCCCCACACCAGGACATCCTAATCTATTCCTTGATGGATTTCTCAAGGAATAAACAGCTGCCTACTTTCCTTTCCTGACCTCATCTTCTGATGCCAATTCTAGTCAATAGAACTGCAGGAAAATCTTTACTTAAAACAAAGCTAAACAAACAACAAAATGAAGCCATTGTATTTGTGCAGAATTCCCTTGATTTCAGGTATTCCTGCCCATTTTTTATTGGTTCTGTTCTCCTGGACTAGCGCATTTAGGATGTAACTCCTGGGAACATCTGCTCACCCTTTCCCTCTTCAGATCCATCATTTGCAATGGTTTCAGAGATGAAAAACACTCTCTCACTCCACCCCTTCCCAAGTTGCTGTGGAGGAGCACTGAAGGTAGGGATCAGATCTCATTGTTCCTTGTAGGACAATGAGAGGATATAAAGATGTCTGAGCTCCTATGTACTAATAACTGCTCTTTTGTCCTGGAGTAAACGGCATTTGAGAGAATACTTTTTGCCTCTTCTCTTGGTTGCTTTTCTTACCGTGGTTGTGAAACAGTTCAGCCAACCATTCAGGCAGGGTTTTCCCCAAATATTGAACTGGTTTAGAAGACTGGAGTAGTCAATAACCAGATGGGATTTATCCCTGAATGAGGCAGCAGAAGTAAAGAATTGAGCTGGACAGGTTTAAATGAAGATCTCGCACCTTAGGATCCAGCCAGAGGTGATCCCACCAAATACAGCCAGAGGAGAACCCAAATAACTCAGTGAGAAAATTCCGTGTTATTCAGACCAGTGTCATAATGTGAGTGGAGATATTTTCATTTCTGATTTAATGTATATCAAATTTTGATCATTATGTAGTAAAAACTCCATATGTAAATGTTTCTTTGGCCAGAATGGAAGCTCTGGCACAATTCCTTTATAAAAATGAGAGTTATAAAAATAAATGCATCTCAGAACATCCTGTTGCTAATATCTGTGCTGAAAATTTTTAATATTTGTAATATTTAGGTAGTTTTTCTTCTGAATTATTACATCTGCAATTATAAAATTATTCTGAATTGCTGATTAATACATTAATAACACTGAAAATAATTCTTGTTCATGCAATTTCCATTTAATTCTAATTTGCTGTTTCAAATTCTGTGCAGATTTTTACTTGTGCTTTTCACTTTCCCATTTATAAATATATACACTGTTGACATTTCAAAAAAGAATATTTCTGGAAGTGGCTAGATGGGAGTTTAGGGGTAGATAATTTAGATTTTTAACATAGCCTTGCTTTGTAAATAATGCATCTTTTTGTGTTTACGCACCAAAATGTGTTTCATGATTAGACATTCATTTTGTTTTCTTAGTCACTAGCTGCTGGGACATAAAATTGTAAGAGATTTGCTTTGATTGAGTCAGCCTTTAGTTTGCTGAAAATGTGATTTAAAAACCTAGATACAGAAATAATAATATCAGAATGTGAATAAAGGCTATGGAGAACTCAGCCATCATCAAGGGCAATATGTAGTTCTCCCTGGAGTAAAAGTTTCTGATTTTCTGGGTTAACACTTGTGTATTTGTAAAGAGAAAAAGGCATGAAGTAAGCTGTCCTAAACATTTATTGCTCTGAGAGTGAATAAGTATTCCCTGATGTTGGCTGTTTAATTTATTACTTTCTCAACCTATATTTCACCTTTGACTTGAGACAGTGACCTTTAGTAAATATTCTCTGGAAAGACCCAGTGATACTGACATTGGTTTACAAGCTGAGCAAATCTTAATTAGATTCCTTCATATATCTTCTAATTTTGGTTACAGTAGTCGATAACATGGTGTCATAATTCTCTTTATTCTCTGGAATACAACCAGTGTTCTGCTTTTGCCTCCTTTTAGAGGGAGTTACAGTTACGTGGTTATTTTACAGAACTTGATTAAAGTAGGCCAGAGCACACGATGTTTGTTTAATATTGCTCTAGGAAAGGTCCTATTCGATACTTACATTTGACTGATGTTGAAATTACGAGCATGTTTAAAATTAAGGACATGCTTACTCTGTTTTTGTTCATAATATTAGTTTGCTTTTCATGGTTTCCTGTTTTATTTTCTATTCTACTGTTTGGACTTGCAGTTTTAGATTTGGAGTTTATGTTATATTAAGCTTGACAGAATATTAAATTATATTACCAATATCGGTCTAGCTTTGTAGAAGTAGAAAAATATGCCTGAGGAAACAGGGTTCGTTTTCTTTACACATACAAAACTTGAAAAGGTAAAGATATGATTTTCAAAAAATCATAACAAGCCACTATGTCTAGACAGGGAGAGACATTCAAGTGAGAGTGCTATTAATGAATCCCTCAAGGAAATATATTTCAAGTTATGATGGGTGGGCCACCCAATGCAGTCCAAGGTTATATTTTGACATTGACATGAAGTATGAAACCTCTTATTTAGGAATTGCATCATTTTTTTAAATGTTTTACCCTACAACATTGACTTAGCTACTTGGTCTTCTAGTTAAAATCATCATTACTTCAATTACAAAGCTATAGAAATCTTGTTAAGAAAAGCAGCATATTTTTCATTAAATAAGTTGTCATTCTCCAATAGCACAGGAATTGTTAATAACACTGTAGTGTCAAAATTATGAAGTTTGTCTTCCTCTTTTCTCCTGCCGCTAACCACAATTTTCAGTTCTTTTCAGACCTCCTTCCAGTGCAAACTGGCAAATTATATTGTCACCAGAGTATGCAAACCTATGTAAATTACAAGCTTCCATAGATTAAAGCTAAATAGTCCCATTACTGCCATGTCTTCATCTCCAGTATATAAAAAACTTTGCATTCTTTAAAATAGGAAAACATTTTCCCTTGGGGCAATGTGATAAATAGATAAGGTATATATTTAGTCCATAAAGACTATAGGGAAACTTTCCATAGGGAAAGTTTCTTAGTGAGTTTCAAAGGTGATTTCCCAGTTGTATTCCATAAAATCTCTATCTTTCCAACTAATTTTGGTCAACAAAAGTAACCTGCGTGTTCTGACCTATGGATACAGCCCTAATCCTAGAAATTCATCGCAAGAGAAACAGTCTCAAAGGTTGCCCCCATCCCAGGTCTCTCCCTCCCTGCCTTTGCGGTCCTTGGAGGCAGTCTAAGTTGCTACTGACAAGAATTTAGCATACATCTGTGTGTACATTTTTGAGCCAAAAGAAGTTACAATAAGATGTGTGGCAGAAAAAAACCCACTTGGTTTGGCAGTCAGTGGTACTGCCTTCTCAGCCATTAGGCACAGGGTCTGGATAACCTCTAAAACTGATTCTAACCTAACTCTACTGTTGACTGAGCAGTGAAGTCAGTTGATAGGGTGAGAAACAACCATGAATACACTATCTAATACTGCTGAGGCAGAGTATCCTTGCTTATTGTAATCAGGAGATTCCATGGGACCATGAAGTATAATTTCTCATTTCAATCTCAGTTCATAACTAAGAAGTAGAAGAGCATCCATGAGGGTTTATGATTGATAGCTCTTGGGGTTGTAGACCTGTATTTTCCATTAACTTCTTATGGCATCTTTATGAGCAGAATGAGTCCTAGGATTCAGCCTGGAAAGAAAACCACAGAAAAGGCCTCAAAACTAGGTTAATATTTCAGTGATGTGTTGAGATGTAAAGCTTGTGAGATCGGTTTTGAAATTGTTGGAGATGTTATGATATCAAGGGTGATAGCTCACTTCTGGAATAAAGTCATTCCCTCGTTAGTTGTTTCTTAGAAAATAATTATTTTAGATCTTTGCAATGATTAGGTTTAAAATGTGCTGAGATTATCCATTACTGTGCCAACTCACATTTCATTGCCATTTGATATTCCCCCATACACCTGAGTTCAGGCTGAATCAACATTTTTATGCTTTAGGTCTTTGTAGTACCCCATATTTTTATCCCATGTTTCTCGGTACTGTTCAGATCCAAAAAGTGTCTTTAGAAGTAAAACTCACAGTTTACCAGGATCCAGAAAGAGATGAATCCCATATGAAGTAAGTATACAGAACTGAGTTAACAGGTAAGAATGCAGGCACTTTTGTGAGAAGGTTTCAAAAAATGTCAACATGCCTCTTGGAGACACTACTGAGAGCAGTACAACTGCATACTGGCATTCTTTCTACATCATCTAGACTTGACATATTTATAAACAAAAAATAATTGTGTCAAACACAATCAGAGGTTATTTTATTTTTTTTTCCATCAGGCATCAAAAATAAAAATTTATTTTAAATGTGAAGTGCTTCATACATATTATGACAAACACAGTGCAACCTTCAAAATAACTGAATTACTCTAAAGGTCAGATATGTCATGGAATATCCAAAGAGTAAAAAAAAAAACTGCAAGCACACCAGAAAAAAAAAAGAGCTCAGAAAGAAGACAGACAGATCAGATGTGAGAGACAAGCTACAAATAAATCATTACAGACAATGCATATTTCAAATGCACATGCTCCAAGGACTTCCCTCATTCTACTATGTTCTCATGATTTCCAAAAAGGCTATTTCTGTCATTTATGTCATGCATTTCTCCCACAAGTACATACTAAAGTACAAATATTTTTGTCTTGGTCTTTCCACATGGAGGAAATTGTTTGATTTTACAGTTTTAATTTGCTTGGTTTTCACCTTGTAAACTCATGATGACTGGTGTACCTGCTTAATTTAAACAGCAATAGTTTTCAAACAGGTATCAGGCACAATTTTGTCACTTTATTATTATGGTATTTATGGATTTTTGATTCTTTTCCCCCAAAATTTTATTAAAATATCCTGATCAATTCTCCTAGTTGCACAGTGTAAATCACTATATCTGTATAATTATGTATCATGTAAATCAGTCCAACCAAGAGGAGAATTTGATACTAAAGCTGACTACAATAGAGATTATATATATGCCAGTAATGTTCAGGATTCACTGAGGTGGCAGACTCTGAAAATTTCCAGGAAACATAGTTAAGAACAATATAGGAAACAAAAAATGGCAATATAGTCTTATTTATTACCAGATCATTGTTATTCTCCATGAAAAAAAAAACAAACAAACATCTTTTGGTCTTACCCTCACTAGGCAGAAAGAAGTCGAAAACCATTGACATCAGTGTATTCTTCAGCTCTGCTCCAGCTGTGCCCATTTACACAAGCTGAAGGTCTGACCCTCTGTTCCACAAAATGCAAAGAACCATCAGAAGTAAATGGATTGCAATCAATTTACCAAATAAAAACTGGTTGTTAATTGGATAATGGAAAGAGATGGCAAAAGCAAGAAGGCCTGGCATTTCAAAAGGCTGGAGATGGTAGCCTAGGATCAATGAATTCATAAAGTATAAGATAATTTACCTAAATTCCAAGCAACATGAGATGAGTAATTACATAAAAATTAGCTGACATACAGCTCATAAGACATCAATTATTTGTGAACAGTAAATGAAAGAGAAATTCAAAAGATGTATTATCCATTACATTTTTTCCTACATATATTTTTTTTTTTTTTTGTGCTGTTTGATTTTTAATTTGGAAGCAAAAGCCTGTGTTCTAACATAAAATACATAAAGAAAGTTGAAAGCAGGTAAGGGATTACAAAACATTTTTTCCTGAGTAAACCTTGAGGACACTTTGAACCTCCAGATTTATTGCTCCATATAGTTAGATGTACATTAATAGATAGGTATTTCCCTGACTATGTATGACAGTTTACTACTGGTTAGTTACTTGTTTCTTTTTGATATCTGCTGCTAGATTATGTGATTAAGGGCTAATCACCATAAAAACAAGGTTTTAGAAAGGGGTGGAGGAACGATGACAGCTGGATGGACCTGGTTTCCCAACCAGAGCAAAATGAACAACTCCACTTGGCTGCTCCCAGAGTTGTGGAAGGAGGAGGTTTGGCGATGGGAGAAAGGTAGGGAACAAGGTGGATTCAAGAGGTGCTAGCATGCCAAAATCAGTGGAAGAGGGGATAAAAGGAGCTACCTGAATGTAAACCAGTTGCTCGTGAGTACACCTGTCTAATGAAGCCTTCTGCCTAACCAGCACAGTCTGCTCTATCTTATTAAAATCCATTTCTAACTCTTCTCCTGGGTGAAGGACTCTATTCTGTGTGTAAGCATGAGTATGGAGGTCTACATACCAGCAACTAGAGAAGGGATCTTGGTCATATGGGACTGTAGGTCTGAGAGGTCAGCGACAGGAGACACTAGGTGTGCATATATTTCCTTATGAGACTTCAAATCCCATGTGAGCATGCCTATGTAATTCATTAACAAACTCCAAACTGGAGTAGCTATCAAGTAGGCTAAGGGTTCTGGGAACCAGCTACTGGGGACACCATGGGTCTTGCACCAGATGGTGGAAAGACAGGAATTTCAAGGCTTGGCTAGTGGAAAGAACCTGCTGCCAAAGGGGGAGGGGTGTGGGTGTGTAAGTCTGAATACCTGCAGCTTGAGTGGGGCTGCAGTTTTTAGGATGCCAGCAGCTGGAGAGACCTTGGGCACAGGGGTCAGCTACTGACTGTGCTGGGTGTCTGAGGCTGGGTACGACTGGGACCTATTTGCATGTGTGTGTGTATTCATAGATATATATATGTACAGGTATATACACATATATGTGTGTTCCACTAGTGGACTGTCAGCTAGAGAGGAGGAAGAGTATCAGGTCACTGGTGCCATTCACACTTGCAGGAGTGCCGTGTTTTCTGTCAGTGCTGCTCTGAGGGGCCAGCGGTGTATATTTATCCTGTGGACACGTGCGTGTGTAAGCCTATTGGGAATCCCCGCTCAGCTTCCTACAGGCTACACCAGGGGACACAGAGCTGCAGCAGCTTCTTATCTATTGGGCTACTGGATTTGGCAGCCTCTATCACAATATTGAATCAGATTTCCACAATATTATCACAATATTGAATCAGATTTATGTTGAAATTACGTGTATTTTACAGCCAGTGGGCACATGTTCACTTAGGGTTTGCGTTGTCTTGACTAAAGTTCCTGGCACAGTTTACTATCATTTAATGAAGTTTCATCAAAATCTGAATGTTTCACTGAAGTCATTCCATGAGGCATCTTTGATGGGGGAGAAAAGTTAAAACATCCTGGTTTAACATTGTCAAGACGTTTGGCGGTGCTGTTGTAAATCCTTTCAAGTTGATTTCTGTATCTTGCTAGCTTAATATCACATTTAAGTATAATAATGTGTTTCAGCATATGCTATCTAATATTGTATTGCAAAGACCACTGAAGCACAATCTAATGTCTCAAAAACACTATGAAATACTGAAATACTATGTAGGAGAGAAAAGTTTGTAATAGTTCTAAATTACGCTTTTCAAAATTATTTCTTGTGGGAAAATGGCTTCTTCTACCATGTCATAAGATTAAGAGAATGACCACACTCAGCTGAATGAAAGATTGTTCAAGTTCAATATTCCCTTTGGGACAGTGGCCATGAGCAAATGCCTGCAAAAGACTGAGATGACTACATAAGAGTATCTCATTTCTCTACTTGTTTAGTAATTTTCCATTAATTATTCCTCCCTTGCCGAGCTTCCCAATTTGAGAACAAGTGGGAAAAGCCGGACTTCTAAAAACCAGTTAGTGATAGCTTTCACAAAGCTTTGAGGGATCACAGTGTCTCTTCTGTCAGCTCTTCTGAGCAATGTGAATTGAGAAAGAGGTTTGTGATATCAGTTCCCCATTTCTTTCCTTTCCCTGAGCTTGTCCTTCACCTAAGACAAGCCCTTGAATCCCTGGGACATTTCCAGGGGTTGCATGTCTCTACCTTTTTTTTTTTTTTTTCATGCATCCAAATGTACTGAGATACACATATACTGCTATTTCCAGATGTTACTATGAGATACAAAGAAATTAAGTGACTTCTTTAGGTTACAAGCAAAATCTATGGCAAATCAGGCGACGCAGTATTGTGTTCTCAAATCCCAGGTTACTGACTGACAAAATACACCAACTTATTTACACTTAGTAGTCTGAGGTCTGTGTCATGGCAGGAAGGTGGAATGTGGCAGACATCAGTCTGGCTTTTAACTCAAATGATTCTTTATCTCTATTAAAGCAAATAAATTGTTTTTTTCAAGTAGCCAAAAAGCAAACAAACTGAATCCAGAGAAAAACAAAGAGGAAGAGTCTTATATACTCTGGGGAAGATAATAGGATCTGGACTGGAGCCCCCACTATCTTATTCAGAAAGGCTTTAAAATATTTAAAATCTATTTGGCTTATTCTGCCAGAGAGTCAGGAAATTCATCAGGATATAAAGGTATTTGTGGTCTGCAGGGAATTGTATAAAATGGATGGCCACTGTTACCTATGAATAACTTATTTGTCACATTTGAGTCATAACATTTCACAGTCTAATAAGGATAAATGTGCAGTTTTATATGTTTAATTTACATATGTAAAACTGAATTGAGCATTTCTGTGCATACCATAGCAGTGTAAATAGTAGTAGATTCGTGATAACAGCATTAGCTACAGCAGGTTCATGAATTACTATGTAATGCATCCCTTTACAATTTCAACACAGCCCATTTTTCTTCTCCCTCTTTGCTGCTGCTCTACATGCTATATTTGGGAAGCTGGAGACTAAATATAGCATTCGCTATGCCTTGAACTGGGATGAATGGATAGACTGAAGATGGCTTTGAAGATTATATATCTACCATGACATGAATATTCATGTTTGAGACAAAGAAAATGTGTCCTTAGTTATTCCAACAGAACTGTACTTTTAGTTAACCTTGGGTCACTGCGTAGGAAGGAAAGGAGGAGTCATAGGGTCAGAAGGAGAGCAAGGAGAAGCTTAATTCTCTTCTCTTCTGCCTATCAGTGCTTTCCCTGTTTTTTATAATCTTTTCCTAAGAACTCTCTACCTTTCAGCAGATGCATGAGTAGAAAGGATATTTAAACCTGTATGACCTTCCTCATGCACCTACGTGGTCAGGAAGCTCAGGCACAAGATGGATGCTACCTTCTCTGCTCTGAGGGGTTCATTCCTTTTTTTCGTCCAGTATAAGTTTGCAAATAGGTCAGGAAATGAAACCCGAATTCCCTTTTCCTAGATGAGATCTCTAACCATTAACGTAAGATTTTCTTGTATACTTTACCCACTGGTATTCTTTATCAGCGAAAGGGCAGCAGTTAGAATCTTTTCCCTGGGAGGAAGAAGGTAGAAGCTTTAATCTCTTAAATTTCCTTTTGGTTCTTTTAAAATACATGTGTTAAAATCTGTAATAGAGAATGGATTCTAGACTCAGGAACTAGATAGTGAATGAGTTTATATTAATACCTGTGTTCAGCGTTTCCCACTTGTTCTATCCAAGACTCCGGTCATGTCATGGGAGGTGTGTGTGTCAGATTCTTTTGGTTCTTCTACTGACGTACATTGCTCCCTCCCTGTGTTGTATTGGAGACTTGTGCTATCAGGTTTTGAATCCTATTCTGGATGCTTCCTGCTTAAGGCTGAAAGTCTGACTTTCTCCTGCCATTGTACATATTCTATATGTAGTGAACATGACAGTGCATATGAATCTTCTATTGTCAAGTGCCCACATTGCAGACAGCCTCATGGCACAGTGTGAACATTTTTTCAAGGCTCACAGCAATGTCTAGGAAAAATAGGAGGAGGCAAAGAAAAGTTGGGAATACAGTAGGGACTTGGATATGCTTATTCAATGCACCCTGAAACGTAGCTTTGTCCCTTCCTCAGGAATCATACTTTGAATTTAACATTTTTCAGAGAATAAAATTGATAGAGAATTTTCAGTTAAAACATGTCTGCATTTCATAAATGAATGGTCAGATTTATGTCAGTTTTTGTGAACCAGAGAGGTTTTCAATCAGCCTTTCTGAAAAGCTATTTAGGAAGCAGGATACACAGCAGGCATTGCTTGTACATGTGAACTACTCAGGACTTCCAGTCACGCAGGTCAGCTGGATCCTCATAATGTCAGACTTCAGGAGAATGGGGAATCAGCTCATCAGTGAATTCATGCTGGTCAGACAGACAGGTAGTCCAGCAGTGCAAAATCTGTGATGTCCCTAGGACAGAGCTGCCCAAATATGTGGTCCTGCCAACTTCTCATAAATACTGTCATGAATCATGTCAATTTTAGCTGTTTGCTGCTGATTCTTGGAGAGCACATGTGACTTCTCGAGCACAAAGACTTGATATTTCTTATACGTTTCTTATTTTTTCAGACTATTCGTTCTTTCAGGAATACTAGAAGATAGTAATTTTCTTCCAAGTAAATTTGCAGATCTGAACTTGTTCTGTAAAATTCTATTTAGTTGCTTTCTTTCTAGTGTCCCGGTTCCTCATAGAAACTATAGCAAATCTTGATTTGAGACCTGCATTTGTATTTTCAGGTATGATTTTCTCTGTACTTTTTGCAAACACTTGTTTTTTACCACCTTATAATGCACTCTTTCATAGTTAGTAGTCTTCACTGAAGAAACAGCCAGAATTGGACAAGGTCTAACAGAGACTGTGTGTTTATATGGAGAAGAAATATTCAGGCATATAGTAGTTAAAACTGTTAGAGATTTATAAAATAAAACAAAATGAACCCTGTACTTAATGGCTTAAAGTAAATCCCCTGGGATTATAATGAGACCTTCATGGGGACAGATTACACATCTGTTGACTGAGGATGGCAGGATTTATGCATTCTTCTGCAACATCTTGTACTTGCAAACATCAGGGGAGATGACAGTCTATAGGTCTGATCCAGTATAGCAATTCCACTGCTACATAAAATCTGAACAGTTATATTAATTCCTTGTTTTTCAAAGCACTAATTCTCAATTTAGATTTCAAAACATGAAAGAACAGTGATTGCAACATTTTTTTAATCACAACTGATAACAAGAACACCTACTAAACAGTAATATGAAGATCCATATCTAATTTCTCTGCTAATTATGATGAAAAATTCACATAAACAATTAAGTTTTAATTATATCCATTTAAATATTTTAAACGGAAGCTACTTAAAAGAGACGATTAGGCTTTAACTGAGATACTTCAAAGCAGCTACAAGTTACCAACCAACCCACTTCCAAAGTGTCAATTAGCACAGTTTAGCTACCTTTTTATTGATATCTAAATGGTTTTTGAAACACCAGCAAAATGCTTTAACATAACTAGGTGCCTGATAAATTAATAAAATCGTAACAGATTGCTTTCTGATGTCTAATTTTGAATTAGTGACGGTATATCTAAGTTTTTTCATACAGCCATCATCTAGCTTTAATTACATTACAAAAGAAAACTTTCAATATCAAGTTTATAATTAATATCTTAATTGAGGCAGGAAGTTGTAAAAATAAAAAGGTTGTTGAAAAGAGCATTTATTTTTATCTTATTTCATTATTCCCTCCATTCCCTTTAAAAGAGAAATAGTATGCGTATTATGAATGAAATTCTAAGCCCATTTTATTTAGAATTAATGGGACTCTCTACATTGAACTAAATTGAAGTAGATTCAGGCTGTATCTATACTGCCTCTCTTTACTAAACAAGCATGCAGTGCATCATTTTCCCTGCCCCAAGAATTCTTAACTTAATGAACACATGACATTAACACACAACAAAATTGTCTGTTTTTGCACATCCTGATTTTTAGGTTTGTGGGTCCACGTAGGGGAGTTCATAGTACCCTCTTGGAATTCCTTTTGCAATGCACGGAGGGCTTTGGTGACTCCCAGTCCATATTCTAGCTATTAGCAAAGGACTGAGGAATCCAAGAAGCAAAATATCCTCGTTCTGTTCCCTCTTCTTCCATGAGGAAGCTCTAACCCATTATCTGACTGTGCATCTGGTGTCACAGGTAGAGTTTTTGCTCATATGTTTGCTGGACATGCTTTGAATAACAAAAAACTCTGTAGAAAGACAAGATGAATCTGGCAGAGCCAGACAAAAGCATCTTTGCTAGCATGCTTGCTAATCTAGTGAGGAGGCCTAGGTTAGCCTCATGGTGGAGACCAAAGCCCAAAGAGGAGTTTAGGTACAGGGAGGAGAGGGAGGAAGCTTGTGGAGGACAGTGATGGTGGGGAGGTACTCACACTGTCCTTGAGAAAGTAGCATGAGAACCAAGAAGGAGGAATTAGAGATCTGTTCAGAGTCACAGAACTGGTGGGTCACTGTAATTATTGCCTGGAGTGCTGTTCTAGATGGATACAAGCTTTTTAGGAAAGACAAGCAAAAAAGAAGGGGGAGCGGGGAGTGCATTCTTTCAGAAAAGGAGTGGCTCTACACCACAAGACTTCTCTATCAAGGTTATGGGCCAGATGAGAGCTTATGAGTCAGGTTTCACAGGTCACTTTACCCTAGTGGCAGAATGAGATTTAGATAACTATGCATAAAATTTCCCATCTGGTTCTTTTTTCTGAGCTGAACAAGGACAAGGAAATAGCCTTTGATGCAAGTAATCTGAAGAAGGAAACATAAAATCATACTCTGAAGAAGATAGCAAGGAAATTACATTTCATTACAATTTGTCCACCTGATTTGGATTCCTTTGGACTTGATAGCATAAAGCTATCTTCAGGGAATGGCATGGGAAAATAGGAGTCATGTCACACGTTTTTTTCTACAAAACAAGTTTCACCTGTATGAGATACAGGTATGCGACCATCCTTTTCATGACCTGAATAAGATCATTGAAACATAATGTTCATGAACTCCACTGGGACATCACAGAGTTATCCTGCCCTCCTTAGACCATCTAAGATCCTCCTAAGACCATCTTATCTAAACAAAATGCAGCTTTAAGACAGAGCCGGAAGCAAAACTTACAAGGTTATGCCCTCTCTTAACATTTGATGAACGCAGAGATTGTTTTGGCATCAATGTTCATAATTGGCAAACCAGTATGAACATCCAGTATCAAAGTTCATACTGGATTTGTCAAGTATGGACAGGTACTTTGAAGCCATTCCACTGGAACCTTAAGAACTACTGGTATAAACTAGTTGTGTGTTACTCCCCTGTCACTGGAACACCTATATTTTAAAGAGTGGAAGGTGTAGAATACGAATAGAGTTTTTTTTCCTAGCACCTTAGCTTTTTATACTTTTTGTGCTTAAATGACTCATTAGGGTTTAATCTTAATGATTTATTTTTATTTCTTGTCCTCTTTTCCTCTGATTCTAGTTCATGTAGCTAATCTCAAAAGGGGAGATATTCAGTCAATTGAGTACCCTGTGTATTGGATAATTAAATTAAGCAATATCACATAACAGCTTGTGTATACAAATCTGTGTGATTACAGATCATTGTGCAATGGCTTTTGCAAATCAAGGAACATAGCACAGTGATTTGCCATAATCATCCTGGAATGCACTTCCTGGTGTGTATGATGTTTTTGAACTCTGGACATTAGAGAGATTAATTTCTGACTGCTTCTTAATAAGCAATAACATTTTCACCATACCCTTGGGAAAAGCAAGGATACATAATTCATTTTTAAAATCCCACAAATTGTGAAACAATTTATTTTTGTAGTTTTAGGTGTATTGGAAAGCATAGAGCTGCATACCTGGCCTATGCTGTAATTTCCAGCATTGTTTTTTGTTTGTTAACTGAATCAGCCTATACTGTGATCCAGAAGCAGGAAGACCATGATCAGTATAGGTCTGCCAAAGTATTTTCTAAGTTCTTCACTGTTGCATATAGATATTGTGCTTTCAATTCTCCCTTGATATCTCAACACAAACATTTACACAACCCTCTGAACAGTATGTAATATTTGACTCATTTTGCCTTTAGCAAATGAATGTGTTCTAGATTCTTCCCTGCTTTTGTTCTGGTCTGTATTATAAGATTGGTGCATGCATATGTCTATATATAGTGAAACCCTCCCCAAACCTTTCTGAAATAAGGAATTCACTTTTTATTGATAGGATCTTGAAGCAAGCACAGAAGGGATCTGTGGCTAACTCAAACTGCCTGAAACGCAAATCATTGTTCAATCAGAAGATTATTCATTCTTCACCGAAGACTCATAATTCCCATTGCAATTTCTCCACCTTTAAAAGACACTCTGTAATTATATTCAACACCATGCCCAAACACTCTGGGAAATACCATTATCCTCCCAAAAGTAAAAGAAGTTTTAAACCAACGTATCTAGTGTAATAGGATGGTTTATATAATTCAGAGGGAGGAGGGATGAAGAGCTGAATTTATTACAGATCAATAACAAGTTCCTCTCTCAGCTTCCGTCATAATACATTTTGCTGGACCTTCTGAGGTTCAGTATTTGAGCTCTGGATGGCCTTGGCTCATTCTTCAGTTATTATCCAAATGCTGCTGTGGCTTGTGATCCATAGATGAGCTCTTATAGAATATACTTCTTTTAATACTCCCTGCAGTTCTGAAATCACCAATTTGAAGTGAATGGAAATCTATTTGGATTGCATAGACTTCATTGAAAAATAAATCATTCTGACATAATCAAAGTTGATGCCAGCAGGTTCCCTATGGCCATGCGTTATGACACTGGGTCAGGAATAAAATGTTTTCATCATATCACTATTGAATCTTTTTTATTTATTTCATTGGAGAAATGAATGAAGTATTAATTTTAGCACAATAATAAAAATATAGTACATTGCTTTCTAATCACAATCTGACATACAAATTTTACTGCAATAGCAATAGATATCTCCCTTATCTGTACTTTAAGCAACTTTTTAAATAAATGTTTCAGACATTAATCAGCTTCAATTTTCTTTCAAAAGTTCTGATTTCTCCCATACATGTCTTTTTTTAAGAGACTTTACTTTCAAGAGTTCTCTTTCTGAACAGAAGTTCATGAGTCTCTGCAGTGATACACTAAGATATAGCCCAAGAGATCCTCTTCTTCCCAAATTGTTTACTTCATTATTTGTTGTTGCCATCGAGCAAAAAAGTGCCCTTAAATCCTGTAATACAATTAATAGGTTTATGCTATGTTGTTAAAACATGCTGTAGATAGATAATGCTTGAATATTTGGATTTTAGCCTGGGTATATATAAGCATGTAGTAACCAGATACTATTTTATTCAGACAGCATGTACCCTAATCCAATTCATACTGTAGTAATCCAGAATTCGTCTATGAGACAAATGAATATAAGATTAACTGGAGAATAAAAAGATAAATAAAGCAATAATAAAACACAGAAGTCAAGACCGTGTAAATTTTACTATTAAGTTCATAAATCTGTGGATTTCAGTGTCCTTTCATCCATTTTGTTCTCCTTTTTATTTCTTGCTGAGTATGATATTTATATAGTTTTTTCTTTTGCTGGGGTGCAAAACAGAACTCACCTAGAATAACAAGAGGAAAATAGTAGGATTCATTCACATATTATAACACCACAATTCAGGAGAGAGATAACAAGACTCTACATTTGTGGTGTAACAGTGAATTTATTTTCCATGTTCTATGTGAAGAAAGTGAGGAGGAGTGGATTTTAAGCAGCAACAAATGCAGTCTAGGTTACACAGCAAAAAGAGGTTTTCATGTGCAGAAAAAGCTCTAGAATAGGACATCACAGGAATTTCTGCTATCTGCAGCTCCATGTTTCTGAGAAGAACTTAGACAAAGATTTGTCATGAACTCTTATGATTAGTTAATCCTATCTCTTTCCCAAAGATTGGAGACAGTAGAAATGACCTCCTGAAATTCCATCCTGCCCCATTTTCTGTGATAAATAATTTTTAAACATTTACACTTTGAGATAAACATTTTGCAAGATACTGACAGGAAAAAGGTAGGCAGTAAGATTTGTGCAAAAAAGTGAGTACAAGTTTTAAAGTACCATCGTTCAGAAACCTACATCCTAAGCAAAGGTTTTTCAAACGCACAAGAGAAAACAAAATAATCAAGAACGGAATCTTTCCTTCTAATAGTGCCACAACACAGGTAACCAAGAAAGGCTACTCACAAAAAAGGGTCAAATGGGCTGGTCATCGGGATTCAGCTTTCACTTACTTGTCGGTCTATAAAAGTCAGCATTCGAAGGCTGCGAGGCTGTGAAATAAATTTATCCTAAGAAAGCATAATTACGACAGGTCTCAATCCTAAAGTAGTAAACACGAATGAATTATGATAAGGTCGGTGGAGATACTTTTTTTTTCTTTGTAGACAAGTGTAAAAATAGGATAAAAGTCTGATAACTCTGAGTTAAGTTGATTTTACTGTCTCAGTGAACTGAACACTTTTGCTTGCATTTTTGGACTTGATAGTCGTTAATTTTTTTCTGTTTATAGACAATAAGGAAAAAGGTTCCTGTTTTTTTGTTCAGATTTCCATTGTAGCTCTGTCTAGTGACTTTGAGAAGCTAATTTACTGAATATCTTAATGATCAAAAAGAAACGTGAAGCAAAATATTAACCACATGCTAAGATACTTAGTAAATATTTGAGGATAAAAGAGAATATATTGATTACATCCAGCATAATGAAGTTTTCAGAATGAATAAACAAAAGCATTAAAAGCACTAAAACAAACATAAACTGCAATCTGTGCCTAAATGTTTGGGGCTAGATCCATGAGTGATATGTCAGCTGCTGTACCCTGTGTGCTGCTTTCGCTGGAGCTCTGCCAATTCATGTTGTCCGAAGATTTAGCTTTCAATATTAATTGATGTACGGTTCTGGAAATATATTTGTAAAGTTTCAGCTTCTCTTCAGTAGACAATCTCTTTTAGAAGTTTTGACTTACATAAACCTTTAAAACACTTCTAAAGCATCCTCTGAAGATTTTTATCTCTTGGTTTTATTTCATTTTATACATGTAACCTTAGTTTTTTTCATGGTTCCCAGTGGAAAACAAGTGTCTGAGCAGTAGGATGTGTCTTTCAAGCCCTCCTTTCTGAAAATTCTTAGATAAATTAAATGTATACTGCAAGACAGGTCAAGTGTTCAGACAAACAAATTTCCCAGAGAGCAGTCCAAATATTTGTATGCTAGTAGCCTAACTGTGAGGAAAAGAAAAAAAAAGCTGAGAGAAAAATCATAGTGATATCAGGAAATTCTGGAGGAGTTGTTGGGGGCACAGGAGGACTCAGTGACTCCAGGAGTAACACTTGGTTCAACTTCCATACCTGTGTCACTTCATGCAGGTGTTGCTGAACATATGTTCCCACTTGCACCTCATGAAACAGGGGCAGTGTCCATCCCAGGTATTGGCTATTGTTCATTGGTATACATTGGCCATCGCTGCTATCTCTGATAGTATACTCACATAGTTCCACAGAAAATGCCTCTCCATTTCTTTAGCTGCTTCCAGCTCTAATTGAATATACCGCACTCTGTACCTTCTACTCAGTGAGTTGAGGGTGCTGAGTATAATGACCAGCCAAATTTTGTCTGAAACGTTATTTTTATTTTGTTCCACCCTCTCACTTGCGCACGGCAGGTGCTCAAAATCAAAAAGACCTTGATATTTCAAGACATTATGCACCAACAGCCAGCTCCTGCTCAGAGTGCCACCAAAGGCTGGTCAGAAAGAAGTGAATATAAACAAGTGTGCAATGTCCACCACTTCCCACCTTTTTTTTCTTTATTTCTGTATGTTAGAAGAATGCTCGTGTTGTTTTGCGCTACTGATTTCTTTTTTCTGTTCTCCTGATGTATCACAAATAGATGTGTAGGTGCAACTAAGAGGCTGTTCACCTGCAACTGGTGAAGATGGGACAAACTACTGAAAAAAAAAAAAAAAACAGGGAAAAAAGTGTTTTGAAGTTTTGTAATCTCAATTTCATTTTATGAGTAAAGCCCAAAGATACGCAACATGTATTTCTCTTTCCTATTGAAAATGTAATTTTCTTCTGCTTTTGAAAAGTAGAAAATAGTAATTTCCTTTCTGTTTACTTTTTGAACCCTCAAACCATCCTTTTATTCTTTTCTCTTTTCATTCATTTTTACCATTAGTAGAAATGGACATTTAATGTTGATTGTAAGATTTTGATCAGCTTTCACTTTATTTCAGTAAAAAGTTTTTGATTAAAAAGTGTTAATCGTGGTTATGCTAACTTATAAACAGGAAGATTATTTAAAATTTGATATGACAACCTTAGAATTTACCACAGGTTAGCTTCAACCCAAAATTCAATATTATCAATAAGCTGTATAATATCTCTTATAGTCAAATATCAACTCAGCTGAAGTATGTTGTAGTATTCTTACCAGCTTCACAGATACCTCTTGAAAAATATATACTGGCAATGGTGACAACCCAAATTTCTCACTTGGAAGTAAAATGCCTTAATCCATATTAAAAGTGTTAATTATAAGATTTCTGAAGTTGGCAATAATCTGCAGCTTCAAGGATTTCTGTGTCAGCTTGTCATAGTTTCAGGTGGGATGGAGTTAACTTTCTTGTTAGCAGCTAGTGTAAGTGCCATGTTTTGGATTTGGGATAAAAATGGTGTTGGTAACACACTGATGTTTTTAGCTGTTGCTAAGCAAGACCTTTTCTGCTCCTCCCACCTCCCCACCAGCGAGTAGGCTGGGAATGTACAAAAAGTTGGGAGGGGACACAGCCAGGACAGATGACCCCTACTGACCAAAGGAATATACCATAACACAAGACATCATGCTCAGTACATAAAGCTGGAAGAAGAAGAAGGAAGGGGGAGACCTTTAGAGTCACGGCATTTGTCTTCCCAAGTAACCGTTAGGTATGATGGAGCCCCGCTTTCCTGGAGATGGCTGAACACCCGCCTGCTGATGGGAAGCAGTGAATGAATTCCTTGTTTTGCTTTGCTTGCGTGCACGGCTTTTGCTCTGCATATTACATTGTCTTTATCTCAACTTTTTCCTCACTTTTATTCTTCTGATTCTCTTCCCCATCCCACTTGGGGGAAGTGAGTGAGTGGCTGCATGGTCCTAGTTGCCAGCCAGGGTTAAACCACGACACAGCTGCAGGTAAAGACATTTTGACAGCTCACCACAGCTCATCAGAAAAAATTACCTTGGTGACACCAAATGCTATCTTACAGAATAGATGTGCCCCACCATTATAAGTCAGCATATAATGCAAAACTAAACATGGTGTTTGTCTTTGAAGAGAAGACATTTTAAAAGAAATTCTTTGTAGGTGTAATCTATAACTCAAACAAAATATTCAAAGAAAAAAAGGATTGAGTCTAACATTTTGAAACATTCCTTTAATCAATAAAAGTCTCTGCCCTGTTTCTGATACATTGATCAGCATTTATAGCTTTCATGCAACAGTCTATATAAATAATATTTCTGCCTGTCAAATAATCTGTCCATTAGTAGTTCAAGAAGAAAACTTCACATTCCACACTGTTATGACAGTTGTAAAACATTGATTATTCTATTGTCTTGTGTTCAGGATGTTCACGAAGTTAAAGAAGAAAAATTAAAGGAACTACAGCTAATTTACTAGGAATATACAGTAACACCTTGCATGAATTTTACTGACTACTAGATAAGTTTACCTACAAAAAAAGATGTAAGAAAAAGAACCTGGCTTTGTGATCTCTATCAGTGTAAGTAAATCCTACACTGAATAATCCTTTTAAGAAACTATGCAAGAGTATAAATTGCAGCCATATTGTAAAACTATCTTGAATAGCATGCTGCAACCATTTGCTGTCAGAAGTGTTTATTCACCTAGCTATTAATCTTTTGATTTTCAGGAAATCATAGTAACTAGTAAGTAAAACACACGTTAAGAAATTATCTAGTCCTTTGTCCTCCTCCAGGGATGACACCTCAATGATTCCTGATTGGTGGTTTAGGTTTAATGTTGTATATGACAATATCTTACCACAGTACAGTAAAGGGTTATCAACCTTTGTCCTCTTTCTCTCCCCCGCACCTTTTCTTGCAGCAGATATCATAGGGTACTAGGAAATACAGGCCATGTTTTCCCCTTGAATGTCTTGTTACAGATTTCCGTCTTAATAAGGATTGCACTCCACACCCCCACAAAACACACAAAAATATGTGAGAAAAAAGAACGTAAACTAGAATAGTCATTCCTGTTGTTCTCCCAGAGAAGAATATTTTCATGGGTTTTTTAAAATTAAAGTCCCTTACCAAAACCTTCCTCACATCCAGTTCTTCTGCTTTAAATATATGTTGACTATTTACAGACATGAATAAATAACTTGAATTAATAGTTATCTTCGAATATGCAAGGGTTTCTATCCAAAATAATATAAGCATTTGTGTTTAAAGACATTGAGATCATTAAAGACAATGAGAAATTTTGTTTGAGGTGAGAAACAGTAGTTGTTTTATCTCCTGAATTAAAGAACTTTTCCTTGATTAATAGAATGGAAAACTATGGAGAAGATTTTTTTAAATTATTTTATTTTACTGAAAACTCATGGGGAAATTTAACTGCTGGGTCAGTTTAAATGGATGATTCATGCCAGTAAGAACCAGAATAGATGAACTGTGTGAAGGGAGCAGGTCTCTAAATAGGCCTCTTGTAGGTCCAGTGTTGTGTCTCCTGGCATTTGCTATTCACCATCTGAGGTCTACTGACCCTTATCAGCTGGGACAGCAACAGAGAGGGCATTTTCAGGCTGGATCTTTGAAGAGGCAGGTGCCCCAAATGGTGGTGTAGATTTTAGGCAGAAGTGAGGGATAGAAGGTGGTGGCACTATGCACGGTCCATGTATGCCTTTTGTGATTCCTCCCACCTGGGATGGGAATTACCTGAGACATCAATAGATGAACAGGACTTCAGACAGGTTTGTGGACTCAAATCATTCCCAGCTACTTTCAGTACAGACATGATGGTGAGGTCCAGTCTTGACAGGGTGGATGTCATCATGGTGTGTCTTATCTGGACGCTTTTGTTGCATGGCATAGTTGAGAGAAAAATATCCTACAAGGTGGATTCCAGGGATAGGAATTTACATAGGGAAATGTTACCAGCTTTCTCTGGAGTGGAAGAGGTCACACAGCCATGGTCAAGAATACTACAGAAGTCTATGCTGGCAGGAATGGAGCTGCACAGGGTCATGAACAGTTGATGCTACAAGCTGTTAAGCATAACTGCTGCTGCTACCTTCTGGGACGGGCAGTCTGGTATCTTTTCTTGCAGTTTAACTCAAAACATTTGAAAGCAAGCTATTTAGAAGGAGCAAAAAATTTCCTGGCTAAGAGGTCAAATGCTGCTGAAAGATACAGAGAAATTTCACATAAATAAGTCTGAATGTGCTGTGATTAATAAATAATTATAGAGGTTTAGATGTATAATTTCAGAGCTCTGAGACATTTTTAAATGGCCTGATTGGCATTTATTACAGAGGTCTATGTGAGTAAGAGTGTATGGACACTTTTTGTTGTTTATCTTCTGGGTTTTTTTAATGGATTTCACAAAACTGACTCCACTTGAAATGTATGAAATCCAAATGCAGGATCCTGGGAATAGAAATTTCTAGCTGGAAAGCTTTCTCTTAGGTTGCAGAGTATTATTTCAATAGCCCTGACTTCCAGAAAGCAATGTTGGTTTCTGCCATCTGAAAACTCCATCGCCTCCTGTTTATTATGAAACCTTGGAGCCAGCTTTGGCCCTATCAGTCTGTTCCATGGTCTATAGAACTGGAAGAGAATTTTTCCATTCCTTGAGCTGAACAAGGCCGATGTTAGGTTAGTCTCAGTGTATGGTCTGTGACAAAGATTGAGGCTATGATACGATGGGGGAAGAAGGAGATGAAAGGCTGCACACCTATCTGTTAGAAATTCCAGGATGAATGTAGCCAGTCATTCCCAGAATCAGATATTCTCTAAATTTAGCTAAGTGAGAATGAGACAGAAAATGTCCTTGACCTTATGTTGGACAAATATAGTAACAGAGAGAGAGAGGTGAAGTCATAGGGCTAAAGCCAAGGTTGGGTATGTAATACTGATCACAACAGAGGTTCTCAGCAGCTGGAGGTGGTAAGAGAGGAACTGTATTCCAACATTCAGTGTGGCAGCAGTGTGAAATCAACCTGTGTTGATTTCAGGTTGTTGAATGAGGATGAGCATCTTTAGTCACATTTAGCAACCAAAAAGTAAAGGATAATTCCACCAACATAGAAGTTCCTTTTGAAATATGAGCACCCAGATTTTTTCTCTTTCATATGAAAGTTTAATTTCAAGTGCTTTGATTCATATGTAAAATTTTCAAAAAGAGAAAAAAAAAAGAATTAACTGTATGCCCCAAAACACTCTCACTAGTTAATTCCACAACAAAGACATTCATCGTGAGTGATCAAGTTCATTGGTGATCTTATCAAAACCCACAATACCAGGGGACTATTCCAGCCCTTAATTAGAGCATCAGTGAAGAAGTTAAGCCCCAAAAAATATTTAACTCATCCCACTTAATCAGTTCCTTGGAATTAGACAAAAAATATCTCACTTTCAGACTGGCAATGTAAGATATGCAAAGGGATCAACATTCCAAAGAAAGACACCTGAACATGTATATTTTATTTAGTAGTCAAGAAAGATGGTAATTTTACAAATCTGCAGTTATACTGCTTTATCTCGTTTCTCCTGTTCATGAGGTTCTTGTGGGTGGTAGGGTCAGGTTTTTAAATATGAACTTATTTCTGTACATCCATGCCTTTTTCATGGATGGTGTCAGAAAAAGTTTGTGGTCAGAACAAAAGTCCCTTCTGTCACCTATCTCTTCCCCATTTGTTTGTTAAGAGCTAAGGTGCGTTGCTTGGCAGCATAACTGATTGTGTAGGCAGATGTGTTGGCCTCAGCAGATGTGGATCAGCCTCTGCTATGCCATTTGGACACCCTTTGGCAAGTCATTCAGCTGCCACTGTCTTAGGTCAATAGGTACACAATGGGGATAATGTTCAAGGTTTTGCTCCAGATCAAGTAGAAGTAAGATCTGAGCAGAGGTCTCACACCACCTATGTTGAAACTCATCAAAAAGGTGAATAGTTTCAAATAAAGCCAGAGGGCAACCCAGCAGAGCTCTGGGACTAAGGCACTTGCCCTGATACACAGATCTAAGTAGTAATATCAATGCGCATCGTAGGAAGTTTACATGCTGTGTAATTTTCCTGGCAAGGGAGTGCCTGTATATAGGGGGTTTGGAAGGGTCTGGGTGTGACTGAGGTGGTTGAATCTATGATTACATAGACTGTGTCCATACTAACTCATAAAACAGGATCAGGGCCTGGGCTCAAGTACTGACATGTAATTATCTAATTCACTAGCTGCTAGTGTAGTCCCTAACATGGGTTATGTTAGGCACCAGTGAGCACTCTCTGGGACAATTCCCAGGGAAGCATCAGGGGAGAGTGATTCCAGGAACTAATCCCAATAAACAATATTATTCCTGTTACCATGTATTTAAAGTAAGAGCTAAAACACTCTGAATGTAAACTGGGCTTATGCCGTAGTCTTCAGCAGCAGAGAAAGGACCCCTTCCTGCTTTCATTTTTTTAATGAGGTGGTATTGAATGATCCATATTGATCATGTGATTTCATAGGATTTAAGGAGGTCGCATAGTGATTACTACGCTATTTGTATGGGCATAAGCACTATCTTATCTGGTGATAAAATGGCAGTAAATTCTCTTGCTTGCATACTCTCCCTCCACTTTCCGCTACATGTTTTGCTAGGAAAATTTGTGGTGTATTTCAAAACTGGTCCTGAATCTCAAGCCAGTCCCTGGAACTAAGAGAGCATAAATTGTTGGTTAACTTTGAGACTCTTAGATGTCAGGCTCTGTATGAGGGCAAATGCTCAGCATTGTATATTTTGTTCCAAGGTGATGTATTCTGCCAAACTCTCTGATAATATAATGGATCAAGGTCTCTGCATCAGTGAAGCTGCACAAATTTACACACCTATGGTAAATTGGGTCCAATATGAAAAATTCTATTTTTAATACAGGGAGGAGGTTCTTGCTAGTGCTACATTAACTAAAATTGAATCGGATCAGGTAAAAAGTAGGTTGTGAATAGGAAAAAAACTCTGTCTTTTTTAGTAGTTGTTGGATGAAAAAGAGAACAGTGAGAACAATATCTGACCTGGTGACTTGCACTGGAATGGGAAGAATCATCTTTTTGGGAAAATGAGAAAGGCAAAAAAAAAAGAACAACAAAAAAACTTATGGTACAGCTTTAGAAGAGAAAGTTAAGAAGTGAGGAACTAGGACAGCCACTGTGTCTGTCTCAGCTGAAGTGTGATCGCTAATGACTCCAATGACACATAATCAATTTATGAGCTTTGTTGTGTTGTGTTCACAGACAATGCAGATGTCAGCATTTCCATTTCTCTGGAGAATGGGCAAGTATTATATTACATTCACTCAAGAGTGCATATACCAGCAAAATTTGGCGACCCTAATTCAGACAAAATTAACTTCTGCATAGTTTTACCCAGATATTTTGTCTATCCAATAGTTGTTTCTCATAATGACTTTTTTGCAAACTTTTGAGAAGGCTGTTGAAATACTGATGTAATCAGAACTATAAAATTGGATCCCCATGCCTTTCAAATTCTTTTTTCCCACTGGTCCATGTCAGCTCTCACCCTAAATTTCTTAATACTCTCAGAAATTGCATGTTAAAGGAATTTGTAAACACCTCTTTCTCACAGCCCAGACCTACCTCCATAATTAAGATTCAGCTATATGCTTACACTACCAATACCTCTGCTGACTTCAATGAAACTTCACCAGAATACACTGTAGTGGGGGAGTACACCTCTTCCTCTTTGTCTAAGAGAAGCCTGGGCATAAATAGTTAATTAAAGAATTGGTATGCATTTGGTGGTAAATTTTCAGGTTTAGTGAAAGCCTGTATTTTTCAAGGATTCTGGAAAGCTTTAGGCTTCAATTCTTTCATCAGCCAAGAGGGCCAAGTATCAGTTTCACAGATAATGTATTGTAAGGGTCTAAATTCCTGATCAATACCCTCTTGTCACTCATCTCTATTCCTGGTCAGTCGCGTGTTGTTAACATTCTCTTCCTTTAACAGAATTTGTAGCAAGGCATTAGGATTTATATGGTATTAAAGCTAAATAAACATTTATTGGGAGTAACAGATGGTAAATCATGTACCCGAGTGACACTATCTGTTGATTCCTGGTACAACATAAATAATCTTCAGGTCTTTCAGATCTTGTATAAATGTTAGGGTTGAACTTTATTGCAATTGGGAGGGGGATAATACTGGTTGGTCCAGTTTAAAAATTTCTGCTTTAGTGAGTTACTTTAAAATTTCTTGTCCGATAAGGAATATTCCACCTAGGAAACAGTGTCTGGCTCTGGTAATTAATAGGTATATTGACAAGCTGGTTCTTTGTGCTGTCCCACAGAGGGATGTGGCTATAAGTTTCTTCTCTTCCACATATCTAAGATACCAGCAGACAAAAGTTGGGATTAAAGTAATGATGTTCTGCTTATCAACTAACTGTTGAATGATAGCATCTTTTTAATGCTTTGTCTCTATTTTGTAGAGTTTCCTTTTGAGACAAGGTTACAATTAAAAAAAGAAAGTACTTGAAAGTGTACTGGAGATGAAAGCAGAATGTGAGATGGGAAAGGATTAGAAAAGTTTTAATAATTAAGAATGTAGCATTTAGGTAATGATTTGTATAATACATATAATACACATTACATAAAATACATACATTTATTATACGTATATAATTATATATATGAAATGCATAATAGCATGTATTGTATAATTTGCATAATAATATCACATTTGAGTGCAATCACTATAAAACAGAATGGGGAAAAAAGATGACATGTACTTCAAAAGCAGAGAGATTTGGATGACTTGAACATGAATATTTGTGCATAAGTTACTTGGGGAAGCAGAGGAAGTGGTTGTCCTCAAATTCTATGGAATTCTGAAGAGTGCAAACCGACTAATTGTGAGTGATTAACATTACTTTAGGCAACTGAGGTAACTCACGATTCCCAGATAAGCAATTGTTGACTTCTCTGTGGCAGAGTGTATGGACCTTGAGAAAAGAACTCTGACTTTAATAATATCTATAGTGTTATCATTATATGCAAGTTACGAAGTACTTGCAGAAGAAAACAAATAAATACTGGAAAATATGTTCACATTTAAGCACTTTAAGCACATTGCTCTTCCATTCATGCCAAAAATTTAATTAATTTATGGAGTCTTCAGAAGTGGAGGAAAATTTCATAGATCTGCTTCCTGTTTCCATTTAAGAAATTGAGTTCCAAATAGAATTCTTAATCTTAATATGATGATAGATGCATCCCGCAAATGCAGGACTATAAAAAAAAACAGGTGGGAACCTAAGACTAATTTGGATTTGTATTTTAACCTATCAGCTTTTCAAATTTAAAAGTAATGTTACAGTATCACAAAATCAGTATCTTGCTAAAACACAGTTTAATGGAGGAATGAGAATTGAATTTGACTAACACAGTTTGTGCAATGGCAAAGTATCTGACAGAGTTCTGGCCCAAGTGGACAATTATAAGTATACAAGAGATCCAAGGTTTGAGGAAGCACAGCAA
>NW_009647828.1:3568768-3642314 GCF_000708025.1 Charadrius vociferus
GATGGTGCAGAAGAATTCAGCTAAAAGTTAGATCCTGCTCTTAAGCGCTGGTGTAGAATCAGTGGTATTAATGGGATTTATTTATACACAAATCAAAAGCTAGTTAAGGAAAAGATTGTTGTAGAAGTCAAGCTAGTGCAAGATGTGACTCCTTAGCTGAAACTAACATTATTATGATACGTTAAACTGGATAGGCGTTTGACTTTCTGCAGTTCTGAAAGACCCAGCATAAAGCGCCTCTTGGAAGACAGCTTCTGAGTACAGGCCTCTGGCCGCCATAATACACACGATCCACATGTGGGAGCAGGATTCGCTTGTCTTCAGAAGAATGTCATTGAACTCTGACTTAACAAAGTCAAGAGGTGGAAGTCAACCTCTTCGTTTTGAAAAATTGGCCCCATGGGTTTTTATTCATATTTTAAGATCTGCACAACTGTTTGAAGAAAGAAGAGGTGAGAAGGGCAGAAAACCTTTTTTTTTAAAGGGTTCTTGTAGTTATATCCAAGACTTCAACAATAGAAAAGATGAGAGATAGGATGCCCCTGACTGATAAGGCTCTTCCTCTCGTTTAGATGCCTTCCAAGTCACATAAAAATGAGACCCAAAGATTCTTAAATCTTTGGGTCATCAACTTGTGATTTTAAGATCATGAACTTTTAAACAAGATGTGTAACAACTCTGCTGAAAATTATATTTTGGTGATGTTTCACTATCCTCCCTTAGCCGGGACTAATAGTATGAATGTACTGTTTATTGTCTTGCTCTTCTTGAAATTATCTTTTCAAAGTGATTTTTTTTTTTTATTTGACAGGGAATATTTAGTTTTCTTCTTTTCTCCATTTAGGTATCCTATTCTATGGAGCTGTTTATAAATTTTATATGGTGAAAAGCCAGTCCTTAAGAGCTGACTTATACTTATGTCCCAAGACCCTTAAATAAAATTTAAAACAGCCTTCCTCAAAAACAAGCCGGTCACACTGACTGTCTCTGATCTCTCTAATTACTATGTTTCCTCAAGACTGAGCAGAAAACCCCCATTCCTGTGGTGGGGAACCCCCACCCCCTGAGAGCTGGGGGACATTACTCTCAGTCTACCTGAAAGAGTCCCTCCAAACCTGTCCTCTGTGAGAGTACCTTTCTGAAATGTATTCATTTCTCCACCTTTCACTGGGCTAGAAAACATAGACATAAACCAGCTGGGAAACAGTCCACCAAGTTTGTTTTTTGCCCTCCCTGTTTGCCTGTTTTTGTTGGAACGGGCCTACATGCTCTTGTGCGTTTCAAGCAGCCTCACAGGGCTCGATACGAGATATATGTTAGCTGAAGTCTTTTTATTGAAAACTATATAATCCAGAGCAATGTTTAGAAGAGTCTATAGGGAAAAAGCAACTATTACTTCAGACTTCTGGGGTGTGGATTTTACCCTACTGAATTTTTGGAGGGATTTATGTCTTAACTTTTAAATAGTTTTGTGCTGTAGTGAATAGGCTTTGTTGTCTGTAATCAGAGCTCAGATATCCAACTTCCTTATTTTAAAGGACTGAAACAATAAACACTATTTTACATATTTTCAGGACATAATCCCTTCAACTAGAAACAAAATGTTAATGGAAGAAGAAGGGAAAGAAGGGGCAGGAGAAAGGAATGAAATGACACGACCCACAGAAGTAAAGAATGAAATTAGATTCTGTTGAAATTTAGCAAGTTAAAATGCCAAGCTCCACTTGTCTTTCCAAAATGCTAAATTAAAATCAGATTCAAGTTTATCAAGGTCCCAATTTCCTTTACAGTCTGGTTTCCCTCCATGGATTGATCTTCCTGGATATATCGTGTCTGGGTTAGTGTACTGTGAAAATACCAATTACAAGCTGTTGTTGGATTTCTTAGTTGGCAACATGAAATTTTCAGTAGAAAACCCTAACTTTAAGATAGCCTATTCTGTCCAGACTGATGTTAAAAGACTCCTTGGAGGGAGCCTCATCCTGCAGATTCCCAAGGAGAAGAACAATTCATACACCAGCCTGAATCTAGGCAAAAGGCTTTATCCAGGACACAACCAAGAGAAGATCTTGTCTATTCTGTACTTTTATAGATACATTGTCTTCATTATGCATGTAAATTGACTTGGAATTTTATGTCATAAATCTCTGAATACTACAGGGCCCATAGGAGTTCTGAAAAACAGACTTAGAGACTTTGGGGTCTGGCTTGTGCAGTAGCTTTTTACTTTTATCTGCATGCGGAGGAATCAATATATATTCCAACCAATTTACAGAGCATCTGAACAATTGCAGGTTGCAGTCATACTGGTGGAAAATTAAATCACTTAGCATATCTGAAAATTATTACATTTCAGAGTAGAAAACAATACATGGTTTTAGAAAACAACTTGCAAAAGCCTCTGGATATTGAGAAACCTAAAAGGGGAAAATGCTGAAACACATGGCAGTCATCTCGTGCACTCACCTGGTTTAATCGAATCAGGATTTCACCTAGTTCTGAACAATGCTAGTTTTAACTTAGCTACAAAACAAGACAGAGTTTTAGTCACTCTGACATAAGGGAGTGTCAATGAGATTTAAGTTTTTATTCCATTTTTCTTGTTAGAGATGTTGAGACAATTTCCTATATGCTCTATTGATTAAATGCTCCTCAAACTATTTCACAGATTTAGTCATGTAATTTTTAAACTTTTACAAACTAACACTGCATTGGTTTCTTTTAACAAGTGTTGAAACTACGAACAATGCTCATACAATCTTGCTGGTCTCAAAATCAGGAATTTTAATGCTTGTAATTGTATCATTCTCATTGTGGAATTGATGCTCAGATATCAACTAAATCAGAAGAAACACAAACTCCTCAAACATTAATTTAAAATGTGCTTTAAAATTCTTTCCTGCCATTCCTACAGGACTTTGGTCAAACATCTTCTTGTTTTGGTTTGTATTTTAAATGAAAAATATTATAAATTCAGACAAGAAAATGTGGCTACAGTGTTTTCTAAATGAAAAGTTATATTTGAAGTAGGGGTTCATTATGCATCAAACAAGTCCTAAGGCTGGGAAGAAGTCTAAGTGGTGTTCTCAAATTTGCATTTTTGCTTAAAGCTTGAATAAGAAATATTTTCTCTGCCTTTGTAAAATAGGTACAGTGAGGGTAATGATTTGCACTTGAATGAAGAGTATATACAATAGCTAAAGAACTAGTTTAATATTAAACTTTTAGTTCAATTAATTACTTAGACCTGAATCCAGTAAAGATTTTGGTGCCTAAAAACTGTGCATTGGAGCATCAAACTGCTAAGTGTCTGGCCCTCACAATGAAATCCGGGATGCTTTATTGAGTATACAGGTTTTTCATACAGTGTTTGAAAAGATTCTGCATGTGTAGGCTGTAAAATGTGTTCTGGTACACAAATATCTGAGGTAACAACAGCCTAATTTGGGACAGTTTAATGACAAATGTAGAGCCTTATGTAGAGATATTAGGATAGTACCAGCAGCTGCATTAATGTGGTCCTGAACCCTAAGCTAGCAAAGCCATGTCCCTTCACAAAAGAGTGTAGTAATATGGTTCAGTCTCTGTTGAGAATCTGTGCATCAGTTAACGTCCCTGCAGATCACTCAAATGGTATCCAGAATATTCAGCCGGCTAAACTGGGGGTTACAGAAATGCAACACGATCAACATAACTTCATAAAGAGCTGGGCAATGGGAAATACAAAGGGCAGGGTATGTAACTTTCCTTTTTAGCATCTGAGGTCTGTCTGCCCATCATAGCTAGTCAGAAAACTTCTTGCAGAAGCAGATAATTATTTTCTGCCTTTCAAGCAAACTCTCCCCGCTCTCCTAGTTTAAAAACAGTGGTGCACTGCAATGTACCTTATACTAGTACTGTCTGTTTCGGGATGAACAACTCATAGCTCAAGAGCTGCAGATGTCTTGAGAGCCTTTATTATTTCTGCACGTTTCATGATATGAAAGGTTAGCAAGACTTTCTGCCACAGAGCTTTCCAAACAGTCGTTTCTGTCTTAGGTGCCTAATAATTACTGCAGGCCCCACATCATTTTTGGTCCTAAATTTCCATGGTTCAGCTCTTTCAGCTGCAGATGAATTCATTTTTTAGAAGCCCTTAATGAAGAGGTTTTGATTCAGACACAGAATTAGAGAGTTGTAAGACTTGCACAGCTTCTTAATTAGAAGGAAAGAACTTACACTGTCTTTGGGCTACTGACTGTAACATATTCATGTTGGGTTTTGGTAGCGCCCATATTAGAAGAATGGAACAGAATCACATCTGATCAGTCTGGAGATTCACATTTGAGTTGTTTTGGGGGAAAGGGAGTGTACATTACTAGCAGGAGTAAAACTGTAGGAGGCTGTTAACTATAGACATATCTGTGAATAACGTTTAGAAAGCACATTGCAAGCAGAAGGGGCACCTTAGCCAGCAATGGCTAGGCAAGTGAGGTTTTGGTCATGGTTTTCATCTGGGATTTAGATTTCAGGTTAGTTCATATTCCTGTCTCTGTCTCCAAGATGTACATTAAGTTACAGTTAGATAAATAATCCTTGCACACTGGTTTTGCTTTCAAACAGTGCCCCTGAAAAAAACGTTGCTAATCTGTACCAGAAAGAAATCCATGTTGGACAGAAATTGCAGTGATGGTGGTCATTTGACTTCATTTTGAAGGGAAATATTTTCTTTTTTTTTTTTTTTTTTTTTTTTTTTTTTTTTTTTCATGCTTTATAACATGTTAGTTGATTCAGCTGTAAGTCACCAGTTTTGGGTACTACAAGCAGTCAGATGTAATACCGAACACAAGTCTCTATAATGGACATAATTCAACACTGTATTACAGATGTGTTTCCAGTTTTTTTTCATGTTTATCATGACTGAGGTATAAAAGATTAATAATTACAGCTGCTGAAAAAAAAAGATAATTATGCAAATTTTGACCCTGGGGTCCTGGAGGAAAAAAACTTTTCTAATTAAGCTCTTTAACAGAAGATAAACAAGTCATTTTCAATGACATTCAACTAGCAGCCTTGTCAAGTAATTTTATGGTACCTTCATTATTTCAAGCCAGTCCCTTCAATAAGATAACCTTTTCTGTTTTACACAGGGCTGTATGTTTATAATAAAAGCCTTGCTTCTGGTATTATTATTATTAATAATAAGGAATCAGTAGCATATATTTTCACTAAATCAGTGGACTATATTCTAACTAAACAACTTCACTGACTCCAGCCTCCACTGATGGATTTTTATTCTGATAGCTGTGGATAAAGCCAGCATCCCTCACTAGAACGGCTGAGTCCAAAACCATCACTAATGCATTACCACATAGGCTCAGGTTCAAAAATGAAAGCTAATAGAACTCTTTCTGAAAACAGGAGCTCATTTTATATTAATTTTCCCAACCTGGATAAAATTCACCTGTCAAAATATCCCGCAGATATCCAGTGTTACTACTGCGACTTATTCCTTATGGATTTTTATTTCTCTGTGTGTGCTGCCTAGATGTGTTGTATTTAAATGGAAGTTTTACAATGGAGACGATAGAGTAAGGATGACTTAATTACATGTCCAAAAGGGCAGACTTCCGTTCTATAGCAGCTGTATCACCTTTGTGCAGATTTTTAAAAGATGAACCATATTCCAAATTCAAGTTTAGTACTGCATCACAATTGATTCTCCTCTTATTATTCTTCTATAAAATGAGTTATTCTTTACTGTTCTTTGCATATGTCATCCTTAGTTGATATGTCACTAAAGTTAGCCTTCTAAATCCATAGACAGCTTTTTCATGTCAAGACCTCACAATAATACCTTCACCTTCTTACAATTAAAGTCTGCAGTACTTATCTAAATACTAACTTTAAAAAGAAAGAATCACCTGAGGTCTGTGATTCCACTTCAGAATTTTCTTTGCGGCGTTTTATTTAAATCTGTGGGAGAACAGCTCAGCATGCATAGGGTCATAGCAATGTTGACCTCTTGATTGAGGGCAGGAATAGTAGAGAAAATTCTCTGTAGGTCTGGCAAAAAGGGAGTTCTTCAGCAGAAAGATTAGTCTTTTGTCCTCACTTCTTTAGTTCTTTGGCTAGAAAGCTTATGTTATCTCTCCAGCTGTCAAAAAAAAAAAAAAAAGTGTGACAGTGAGGACTTGATGTACTATAACAATAATGGCCTTAGAAAGTCATTTTTGTACTGGTAGGCTGAGGCAGACTAAACTCAAGCAGGATGAGCACAAGCCATCTTTGAGCTGGAAACGTGTTATTCACACCAATGCACTTCTGTTAAGGTAACATGCTGGCTTTCTTTGCCTCCCGTTAACTAGCTGTGCTCGTAACAGGGTGGTGAGTTCAAGTGAACCAGTCGAACTAGTTAGCTCGCAGTTTGGAGCTGGCTTGCAGCCTGACAGTCCAGATGTTGGAAGAGAATTAGATGTTTTGACTTAGCAGAAATACTTGAACTCTGAGATTTGGATAGTACCAAGACAACTGGGTGCTGTGGAAAAGGATCTGATGTTCCCAACATGGTAGATGGAAAATCCTGAGACTAGTTAATGCTTACTCCAAAGAGAGGAAATGAATGTGTGAAGCCATTGGGATTTAGGTGTAATACTCTGTGCTGTAGAAGTGTATGTACTACTTCTGGTTTCATATTTGCTGTGAGAGTCCTGTAAAGATAAATATAAGGTATACTTTAAATGTAAAAGGTACGCTTCCTTTCAAAAAGAGTTGAGCAGAATTTGCTCTACCCTTTTAAATACAGCTGGAGAGAAGAGACTTTTCTATGCACAGCATTGACTGGTCAGTGGGAGACCTATGTTCATCCCTTATTTCCCTCTGATAAACCTATTAATTAAGGAATGGAGAATCAGTGAGACAACAGCGTGTATTCCAATTTCAATGTGTTCTTTGAGCATATCTGGACCACAGACAACAGGACTGACTGACTGGCTTATTAGAGCATCCACCTTGTGGGAGGGTGTCAAAGGGATCCAGTCACATCTCTCAGGGCAGTTGTATTTTTTTCACATATGAGTGCTTCAGGGCAAAATTGTAGGAAAGAGAATACTCCAGGATCCAAAGAGTTACCAGCTGCTCACTTTGCATTTATTTTTAGTGTCACTTTCTACCTTTTAAAGTATACTCACATGTCGAAAACCAAGAAGCTTGTTTGCCAAAGTGAAGTGCACATCAGCTCCTGACAAATTGACAGGGACTTAAGGCGCTTAGCTTTCCAAGTCAAGGCTTATGAAAAATAGATATTTCAATTGTAAAAGTTTGGATATTAAAATCTCATTTAAAATATGTTAGAATATGTGTCTAGAATGCATTTGCTAAGATTATATATTCAGAATATATAACAGGATAGTGTGTAAGTATTTGATTCTCACTCACAGTGGACTGCAATATTTTACTATTTAGAGTTAATTACAAACTTGCATTGACTGAAATGCATACCACCTCATGTATTCTGCATGCAACACCTAAAAAGCAATAACAGCTTTCTGTGTGTCTGGCAGGTCATTAGACATAAAGAAAGAGTTTCACTCAATAAGAGGAAAGCCGTTCAGGCAAGCAATGTCACGTAAACTTCCAGCTGAAGAAAACTTAAAATTACTGCAGTGAACCTCAACCGTGAGAATACAATGAAGCCAAATATCTGACTGTTAGGACACAGTGCTGCTAAACTAAGTGGAAAGGAGAGAAGAGAAGGTGAGAGTATAGGGAAGAGGAATGATACAGCTATCCCAAGATGACCCTGCCTTTCTTCAGGTTATGCTAGTGGAATGGCTAAAGGAGGAGGGTACAAGTTACAGCGCCCTTAACTCCTTTAAAGTCTTTCCTCTATGTTTGTTTGAGTGAAGTGATCTGCTAAACTCAGGCACTGACATAGACATCTCAGTCTGGAACCAAGTCTTGTATCTTTTCCACATTCTTGAAAATATGGTTGATTTATTTAAAAATATTTCCCCTATATACAGAGCAGAAGTCTCAGACAATCAGGTACTTCAGGTTCAAATTCACAGAATCTCATCAACACAAGTTTTGGTCTTTTAACCATCCCTTTTGATTTTAAGACTTCATTTTGCCATTGTCTTCCTAACCAGTTTACTGGTTTTGACTCTGCTTATCAAAATCAACAGAAAGGCTAGAAGCTTTGATCTTTGAAATTAGTTTAAAATAGGATGCGTTTAGCTGTCTATCTCTGCCCACAGTACTCTCAGTTCTCCAGTTTACACATGTAGGGGTTTTTTATTATATATATACATTAAATTGAACTATGAAAGGCATTAGGAAGAATCCTTGCTGCTGTTGCTCTATAACAAAAAAAATAATGTATAAACTTGCAGGCAAGAAGAGCTAGAATTGCAAGCAACTTAGCCAATGTGTTACACAACTCTGAGTATAGGCACATACAGCCTGAGGTGTTGATTTTGTTAATATCTCGTTTTTCTAAGCGTGCATTTGACTTGACAGTGCAAATTAATGTTCTAGTTGTGATGGGTTCTGATGTATGGCACAAAAAAAAATGTGAGCGGTCAATATAGCTTATAAATATTGCAGTGCTACCACATGAAACAATAGAAAGCACTGGAATAATAATAAGAAGAGGAAAAAGAAACTTATCAATATACAAAGCCTAATAGCTACCTCATCTATGGTTCCTCTCATTGTGCAGCAAACTTGTTTCTGATTACTTGAAGCATTGTGAAGCGCAGAGCTCAGCACAGCCCACCACTTCGGAAGACAGTTGTCTTAACACAGGCACTATACACTGCACACGCTAGGAAATGATGGTATCACTGACAGGGTGACAGTGGGATGCTCCTTCCATCTGTCTGGATACTGTGTTAGCCAGGATCCTGCCATGGTCTTCCTAACCAGGAAAGCAGGTTGTTTTACCCCTGGGTGGCCTCATCAGTATTATTTCATACCTTATTAATCCTTTTTTCATATTTCTTTGCTTCCTTTTCTCTGTCCTTGTACCTCCCTTTCTCCACACCAGTCTCTTCTCAAATAATCAACCTACTCTAACTATTTTTTCCCCCATTGGTACCAGTTTTGCTACTTCCATATCCGAGTTTGTTATTTCTGATATGGTTACCTAAACAATCTGACCCTGCACAGTATTACTGATATGGTTACTGAGGTTTTCTTACAAGGTTTTCTTCCTCAAAAGTTCCCCAATAACATCCTCCTGTGACATTTGCCCAGCTATTGACATAACTCCTCCCTAATCACCTATGAAATACAATCATCCCTCATGGCCCCGTCTGTAACTTCTGTCAGCATCTTGTATTATCTGTCACATCGAGCAATTTCTTATGTCATGCCCAGAAGTTTTCCATGTCCGCTGTCACTTGCTTAACCTCAAGCCAATGCTGAGCCATTTACTCACAGCTTTGACAATGTGCAGAAATTAAGAGAAGCAAAACAAGTTGTTCCTCATGAGACAAGAGATGTAGAGCAAGCTGGGAATCGGTCCAAGGGCTGGCAGTGTTACTATTCTCTGGACGCATAAACATGGTGTATTTGTCCCTTACAAACCTACAGTGCCGAATAACCTTCCACTTGTTCGCCTTGCCCTTGCTGCGAAAAGCATGTCTCTCCCACAGCCAGACACACCAAAAGTCCAGCCCAGGCAGCCATTCCCCAGACTTTCAGAGGGCATTTCCTGATATGTGAATAGGACAACCTGTGCTCTGGGTTTAGAAGGAAAGGGGAGACTTCCTAATTCAAAGAGAAATGTCTGATGAGAAGGTCAATCTATAAACTGAATGAAAGATGTAGTTCTACCATTTTCAACATTTCTCCTACAGTACATCTCGTCTGAAGCATATTGCTTCCTGCTAGATGCTGATAGCCTAGGATTTAGCCACAAGTTTCTATTGAAGAATCCCTCTTTTAAGTGACTTGTAATCAGAATGACTTTATTCTTTGTAATATTATCAGCTTTTCTTTTTTTTTTTTTTTTTTTTTTTTTGGAATTAGGTACATGGATATGAACTCAAGTCTCACATATAAAACACGTGGAAACTTCAAACTTGGCAAGTGATTTTTCTTTCCTATGTGTTATGTCCAAAACATGAAATATGAAAAAGTCTCCAGACTTTTAAAAAAGTATAAGAAAAATGGAATGACTGATTTTTGACTCTACCTCACTGCTGAGAATTGCCAATCACTCACTTGAAAAACTCACATGAAAGAAGCTGGTTTTGACCTACAAGTTTACAAAGCAATGGTATACTACCAAATGATGATGAAGCTTCCTTCTTCAAGATGTAGGTCTACTGTGACTCAGGAGTAAAGAGGTGAGTTGGTGCAGAGCATTTTTTCCTGAGACAATTTAACAAAAGAGCTTCCAGATCTCCCTCAGACCAAAATGGACCAATCTCAGACTTGGGCATCAGACTCCTTAAAACAGAGGTTTAGCAGCTTTCTGACCTTATATAAAAGATTTATTTGGCCATCATAGAAATAATTCTGTCTTATAGAGTCTTCAGCCACTGCCAGAGTGGGTAAACAAATGCAACAGATTTTTTTCCATCTTGTTTCTCAAATGAGAATATTGCAGCTGTAAACTAGCAACTACTGTTTTGTTCTTTGCATACTGTTATTTTTCAGGAATGATTTGTTTACATTTACATTTATATGACATTGAAAAATATCAAATAATATATTTCCTAAAGTTATTCTATTCTTCTCTGATAAAAATAAGCAGTAATTGCACTACCAGCAAACTTCCAAGGGACTGGTGCCAATAATTTAAGCAGTTGTATTTTTACATTTTGTTTAATAAAATTGCTTTTATGTAAAGGTCTGATATTAAATATTTGATAGCTTCACACAAAAACAAATCTCTGGTACGGAAAGGCAATTATAATTTGAAGAATTATTCCTATAAACTTTAATGTTTTTCAATTTCAATCTCTTGTAAGGCAAGAATCTCACTAGAGCAGTGGCATTCAATGTTTCATCATAAAAAAGAGTAATGGAATAAAAAATACGGTGTGATGTATGGAATTTTATGTCTAAAAGGCAAAAAAACCTCAAAACTCTCTTTCTGTAGTCATCTCTACCTTTGTTCCAATTAATTGCCAAGAAGAATATCTCAAAAAGTGCCTTTAAGTCCAAATAATTGCACACCTGGTTGCGTAACATGTTGATAGAAGCTGAATATCTAAACATTCTTTATGCCTTGGCCTTGCAGCTAACTCATTTTGCCACTGCTGTGTCTAGATTTACATGTTTTATATAAACTCTCTCAGTAGACACTGGATAGATGCACCTCCAGAAGGTGATTTATCCTGTTCCTGGTTAGGTAACCAGGTAAAGGCAGCTTGATTTCACTGCTAGGCGTCTAAGATTAAGCAAAATCCTATTCCAGGTAACTGCTTTCATAGGGAATTAGGTCTTCAATGATCTTGACATCGTTAGTATTGCTGAAGTCTTATAAAGCACGGAGATAAAGTAGTGATTCAGATAAATCAGTGTGACTGAGGGTCTTAGCATCATGAAGTTGTGGACTAGGTGATGCTCAGGTGACTTCACGAGACTCTGGAAAGGCAGATAGCCTCTTATCTGCTTTGCTCTGTTCCAAAAACACAAACTGCCCATCCCGTAATCACTGAGGGACAACGGTCAACTTAACATACATGAAACTCTTAACATATTGTGCAAGGTATTAATGTACTACTGCGAAATAAGTAATATCTCACTGATGCAGAATGACTGCACTCATCAGCTGTACAGAGGCCACTGCCAGATTTAAAGCTTTGGAGGTAGGTGCTGAGCTGAAGGTAATCCAGCACCCATTTTTCACCTGCTGAAAAAAAGAGCAACTGGTGACACCATGAAAGCAGCTGCTGGCCTAGAAATCACTGTCTCAGGCAGTCAAAGGGAAGATTGTTTGCAAAAACCTATTACTGTTATTTAAAAGTTAAAACTAAGTGACTGTCTCAAATGGTTGCATGTTCCACATCCTTCCAGTGATGGATTGTGTCTGGCTTTGAATCACAGTCAAAAACCTTCCAATTATAAAGCTTCACTTTAACAATGGGCTAAATGGAGAAAAGAAATAACAAACTTGAGGACCTCTACTGACTTCAGTGATAATAAAACTGCTGATCTGCTGTAATTCATCTGAGCAGTTAAGCATATGCCTATATGCTTATTTTTAAGCTTGCAGGCTGACACAGTGATTTCAATGGAAGATGCATTTTATTAAGTACACCAACTTAAGTGCTTTGCTGGCTCCCAGCTTAATGCAAATGCCTCTTGAAATGATTGTGAGCATATTTCTGTAAGAGAAATCAGTAACTAAAAAAGAGCTGGAAGTGAGCCTAAATAAGTCATATTAACTTTGAAGTCTCCAGGATGCCACAATAAGATTTATTGTGACCATGAACATTCTTCTCTTTGGTGGTACAGAATTCATCTTCAAGCCCTGAAAAGGGGGAAAAAGTATCTTCATTAATAATTACAAGATCCTATTTTGAAATCAAAATCTCTATCTACTGAAATATAGGCAAATAAAAAATAAAACTACATTATTTAGGAGCTTTATTTATTTTAACATTTGAAGTATTAGAATAACTGTCTTTAGATAAAAGCATCATTCTAATCAGATTTTTCTTGTTATATGTTTTCCTTACAAGCATTGTGCCGTACAGTCATTTACAAATGAAAAATAGGTAAGAATCAGAAAATGGAATCTTCTTTGTAAGACATCTCCTAACCTAGGATCACATCACTGGCAGCTCAGATCACTGTCATACAAAATCATAGGCAGTTCTCAAATACTCCTGTCCCTCAACTTATTTCCTTCTTTCATGACTATGTCTATATCCATTGGCTGCTTCTCCACCTGCTTCTTGTTTTAAACTTAGCCTTTCCTGGTGAGGGATAGATTGAAAATATACCCTTGTTTTCCCAGCACAATTTGGTGTCTAAACCATTCTTGGGAACTGTATTCTTTTGAGATGCCTACTGTTGCTATGCCCATAATGCAAATAACACCTCAGATCTTTTGGTGCCAAAAAAAAGTGCTGCTACTTTCCTCTTACCCAACTGTGATGGACTTTTGGTTAACTGTCCATTTTAGTTACATAAAGGTGGGTAGATATTTTCCAAATTTAATTCCTTGGAGGAGGCAAAATTATTCCCACTGTTTGGGAAGAAGTAGGGAGGACATTTTTGAAATGGTATATTAAAAATGCTATGGAACTTTATGTTGCCCTTGTAAAAAAACTGTTTTTAAAATCCAGTTTTATTTAAAAATATAAAGTAAATGAAGGATTAATACAACCTGAAATTTGAAGTGAAATCTTTGGTTTTGAGCTGAAAAGCAATTTTTAGTTTATCACTAATTAACCTAGAGATGCGTGTTGTAAGCAAACCCATTCCACTATCTTCTGTCTCCACAAAAAAAACCCCAAAAAACGTCCCTTGCTTGTGTCCTGTATTTCATTTTTATGTTAGGAAAGCCGTGCTCTGAGTTCCGTAATGGAACACAACGGAGGAGACCAGGTGTAAATGAGACAAGAATATAAGCTGGTGGTCTGTCTGATAATCCTAAAAGAAGGTCTATTTTGGAGAGTAACATAGGTAAAATAGCTTCTAGAAAATCTCAGAGCAGTGATTATGCTACCTAAGGGTCCAATGTGGCAGGCATCTTAGTGACTACTGTCTTTAACTGCAGAGATTAAGTGATTTTTCTGGCTCTATTGGAGAGATGTGTTTTTTGTTTAACTATCTTCTTTCCAATTTGAAACATAAGGATTTTCATGGGGATTGGTCACAATGGTTGCAAGATTTAAAAAGGATGGGCAAACAAAACATCAAGATAGCAATTATCCAGTGTTTCCAGACATGATTTCCAATGCACTTTCCAATGGAGGAGACTGTACACCACAGGAGGGGGGTTGGATACTCACCGGTCATTCTGTGCCCCCGAGCCTTTAAGTAGATAACTAAATTGTACAGAGCATACCAGCTCACTTCGGAAATGTGCTTCTGATTCTTTCTTTCCAGGTTGTATGCTGACACTAATAACCGGTATTAAACTACAGAGTTGATGACTGACAATACCTTGCTTCCCTAAATAAATAAACAAATTGATGTTCTTTGGAAAAGTGGTGCAATGGAAACTCCATACATTTTACTTCTAGAGCTGCTTGGTTTTCCCTGATGTAAAACCTTATACTTGGCACCACAGTTTGGAGTGAAATTTGGAGTTCTCCTTGAATTCAGTTAAGCTCAATGAACTTAAGGTAACTTCATGGATCTAATTAAAAACAGTACAAACTACGACACACTTGTATGTCACACAAGGTTACCCAATTGGGAGGAACTGACACCACTATAGCTTTATGATCATGATCATGATACAGGTGATTGACGTGGAACTGTTCATATGGAGAGATCTTGGCTAAACCAGTTCAAGCAATGACATGCAACAAGTGCAGCTGAAAGCAGTCCTCTCCCTGACTTTTGCAGTTCACCAGGGACTTAGGGTGTCAGTACGCCTTAAAACTCAGCGTGTTTTCAGAAAGTAATGTCTGACTGCAATCCAAACAATAATTGGAAGAGATTTAGCTCAAGCTCACTTAAAATGGAGTTTTGGTTCCAAACGATTTGTTTCTAAGCACAGTAATAAATTTTGGGTTTGAACACATACAACTTTTTTTCCTACAGAAATTATAGCTCTAACAAGAAAATAAATTTTTGTCTTTCGATTGGCTTGAATTTCATAATAACTCTCACGAACACCTCTGCTATCTTAAAATACTGAAATTTTTGCATTGTGTAAGAGCTATTATTCTGACCTAAGGATCAATCTTGGGTGTTACAGAAACTAGCACAGCAGAAGGAAGTATATAGGTGAATACAACTAATAATTTTAACTAGTACTGTTGGGCTGCAAGTAATGCGATTTACCTTTTTAAAATTTGTTCTGCATTTACCTTTCCAATGACATGATAACCACATTCTGTTCTATGTGGAGTTACTCGTATATGTATGCTAACTTTCTTTGAAGAGAGGAGTGCCTGCACTGGGTCACGCTGCCAGCAGTTGGGAAAAGCCATTTCAGGATCTTAAAACTCTATGAAGAACAGGAAGAAATTTTTCACTGTGAGGGTGGTGAGGCACTGTAACAGATTGCCCAGAGAAGTTGTGGATGCCCCATCCCTGGAGGTGTTCAAGGCCAGGTTAGATGGGACTTTGAACAACCTGGGCTAGTGGGAGGTATTGCTGCCCACAGCAAGGGGGTTGGAACTGGATGATCTTAAAGGTCCCTTCCAAACTAAACCATTCTATGATTCTATGACAGGGGTATAATAAGAGTGGTTTCAGATGTCAGATTCTCTGGGGAAAGGTAATTTCACATTTACGTTAAAACTTTATATTTGTTATTGTATTCTGTGATTCACTAGATGATCTCCAGAGGTCCCTTCCAACCCTAACCATTCTGTGATTCTGTGATTACCTTCCCAGCTGCATCTGGAAGGGAAATGTGGTTAGTTTACCGCTGAGTCCCTGAAGAAAGTTAGATTTCTGAGAGTGGAATGCTTTTTAGCCAACAAACTATTAAAAAGGGATTTTGTGCAGCCAGGAACTATGTAAGATCCAGGAAGATACAGAATTTCAACAGCTCGTATTAGTAGAGTAACTTGCAAACTTCTATAAAAATCTGTGGTTATCTTAAAGTGGCTGTTTGTCATGTCCCTGGTGTGATGACCACTTACAGGCTTTGAACTAGGGGTCCTTAGCAGGTGAATCCCTTTGCATCCAGTGTGCTAAACAACCTCAGTTTTAATTTTATTTTTTATTCTCCCTCTCTGCAGCTAACATGCATACTTGTGGTTTAGCTGCTAGCAGGATACAGGACTACGATAAAAGATGCTGGGCTGAGTTTAGTTAATTCGACAATGATTTTCGTATTTTGGCCAGGCCCAGTTTGGTGATACATCATATAAAGCATAGCATCAGCTAAGAACAAAAGCCTGGCCTTCATCGACCATTTAGCCTGTTGTCACAGTAGTACATAAATACATTTTTTTATTAAAAATGTTGCTGCTTATATGCAGCTCTCTGCAGCTTTAATCTCAAGTGCTAGTCTCAGCTACAACATTTTGTAGCATTCAGTAGAATTGCATAAAATTCAAATCAATAAAAGCTGGCATGGTGTGATACATGTGGTGTTTAGTAAACAAAGCAGATGAGGTTGACCTGACTGAAAGCTGTGATCAGCACAAAACACACTGAATACAAAATGTGGTGTTGATGCATGCTAGAGCTGTGCTGTAGGTACGTGCATTTATAGAGCTACTTTGGGAAGATCTTGTCTTTCTTTAAAAATTACGTGCTCCAGTCCTGGTATAAACCCCAATATCCTGTGTTTATGAAGTCTTTACATTTGTTTACATGTTTGAAAAAAACAAAAATAAAAGTGACATCCATTTATATTCTGAGACCATAACAGACACTACTGCCTTGATCAAAAATTATTGAATTCAGTGAGTTGCTTTTTACCATTTATAAATTCCCTAAATAGAAAAAAAAAAAGGTAACAGCATAGATTTTTTAAAAGCTCATGCATTGAGGGTGGGCTCTTAGCTGGTTTTGGGTGAAAGAAAATTATGGCTAAAATCCTGTTAAGTATTCTTGTCAACTATGGATTTTTTCAGTTCCTTTCTTTTTCTCTCTCTGTCTTTCTCTTTTAAGTAAACAAAAATATGGAATGTAGACACAGGTGGGAACAAATCTTTGGCAGAAGAAATACATCATTTAGCTAATTAAATGTCTGTTTGTTATCCTTAGTATTAAATTCTAATTCTTTTCGTTTAGTACAAGACAGCTATGACAAAGGAAATGAGAATGCAACTCCAGCTTAAGGAGGTCGGCAGTCTAACATTTTCTATGCCTTCAAGAGCACATGGCAGTGTTTATTTCCCATCCAGAGCTCCTGTGTTGGGACTGAGGGATTTAAAGCTAATGAAGTGTCTGACAGAGGAAAAGCACTAGCTGATGTGTCTGTAGGTAATATGTGTCATTATGTCAGTTTTACAGGTGGGAACCTGTGATAGAGTAGCCAGATGCTACGATCAAGTTCGTGTATTAGGTCAGTGGAAAACAGCTTCCTTGACTTACATCTTCCCATCTCTGCCAATTGTCCAAAATCTACTAATAAATGCATTGTTAACTAAAATACAATACCAGATGATTCTCCAGGGCACTTGCTGTGAAATGGTATTTTACCCTACATGAATTTGCTAAATCTGGGAGATTGTCACTTAACATAAAGATAAAATGAAATGTTAGTATGAAGTCTGAGGAACGTATGCCAAACCGTCCTTAACCTAAGGTGGATAATATTAACCCAGTTTGAATTTTTTTCTGCTGTTTTTAGTTGTGGGTATTTTTTTCCCCTCCTGAAAATCACACCACCTCCCGTTGATATTGCCCTTTACAGCTGATGTCCAGGTATATTTTTAACCTACATACTGGTAATATAGGTAGGAAATGGCACAGAAATAGACATGTTTTCTTCTAAAGCTTCAGGGAAGCGTCAGAGAAACAAAAGCAAGTTCTTAGGCTGATCCAAAACATGACTCAGAGGACTTTGGGGAAGATCTAGGGAATTAAATTTAAAAAATCTCTGATCTACAACCCCCTGGAGATTCTTAAACTCTGTGTTCTCTAAGTGATAGTTTTATTCTACATGAAAGCAGAAACACCTTAATCTTGTAAATACTAAATGTCTCATAAAAGGCCTTGGTTTAAAAAGATTTCAAAGCATATATAAACTCAGAGGTTTTGATTTAAGTAAACAGTTAATTTAATTATTCCAAGTAGAAACAATATATTTTTTTATTATTAGGATAGCTGTACTATAAGGTGTGATACTTTCTCTTAGCCATGAAAATTATCTTTCATCACACAGCTCTCCAGTCTCCAATGTCCACATTAAATGAATTTTGGAAGTTTATACTGTTACCATACTATGAAATTAAAAGATAGAGCGCCATGGTAAAATCTGAAAAATTTTCACACCCTAGGAGGAGGAAAATCTCTGTCACTGTCCAATTTACATAAATTTAGGTGGACGATGTCAGAGAGAAAAACAGAGCAGGAGGGGAGAAAGATACTATGGTGCCTGACCCACCCATACTGTCAGTGAACAACTTTGTAACCATGGACAATTCTTTTTATCTTTCTTTCTTTTATCCTTTTTTTACCTGATCAGATGATTTGTTCCTTCCAGTTCACTGACAGGTGCCAATATTTAGTTATCTTCACCCACATCTACATCACCTGTGGGTTTTTTGTAGTCATACAGAATGGCAGTGGGGTTTCATCATGTTCAGTTTGAAAGATTTTGAAAGAAGAGAGCCCTATCAACATAGTCCCTCCAGCAACTGGATGGTAGCTGGATAACTGGATGTCATCTGCAGGTTGTTTCTACACGATCTTCTGAAACTGGAAAATGAAAGTGTACTAATCAGGTCAGCAAAAATAGAATAAAGAGTCATTAAAAATTAATGTGGCAGGATGGAGCTAACAGAAAACAAGGACAGAATTCATGTTGTAAGATATTATCTTGTGAGACAAAGGAGGTTTTAACAAAACATTCTATGTTAAGATATTCTTCCAGCATCTATTTTTATCTCTGTGCTTTTGAAATCAAGGTCCATTAAGTTTTCATGAATCTTAGGACATGTGTTATTTTCTGTCAGGAACTGCTACATAGCAAATGGTGTGTAAAAAACAATAAAAAACTCTGGACAGGGATAACTACTTACTACCACCTTTTGTTAATTTGTTTTTTAGTCCTCTGTCCAGAGTTAACTTACACCAGCTTTCCAACTCCAATAAGATCAATGTCAAAGCTGGTTTTGCTTATGAAAGGATGAGGCCAGATCTTTGCTAGTTATTTAGAATACGTATGAAAATTATATTTGAAAGTTAAGTATTCTTAGAACAGCACTGTTTGAAAAATATAAAAGGGAATTCAGTTTTGCTACCCTGGTCATGCAATTCAGCAAGGCTGCAGCTTTGATCAAACTGTCAAAAAGGTTTTGCTTAAGGTCCTGAAGCTGGTAACAACTAGAATAGGGATCTTCCTCAAAATGCTATGGAAAAAAAAATGGTTTGCCTATTAAGTGTACTACAAAACATCTCAAACATTACTTCAGATTACTAAGTAGCTGAAAGATGCCCATTGTATCATCTCTAAGAAGCTAAGTTACTTAAAATGGTATTGAAAATTATTTTGGCAGCATAAAGCACGCTGCTCACAAAATAAATGTGGGGCCTGTGGGCTCAGTCCTCACATCTTTTTGTGACTATTTTGTTATTTTTTCCAGCAGATAAGACTTTTCAAACAGGTTCCCAGCAGAAATGTTAATTTTTAAATTCTGAACATAATTTAAGAAAAATTAGATTCTGTAGTTATTTTGGTTTTTTACTTGAGGGTGATGTTGTTCTGCTATTTCTGCTATTAAGTTTATGTTTTCTTCTGTTTTGTAAACTTAATTTATTTTCCATGTAGAATATGAAAAGAGAGGAAAAGTAGGGAAATTACCAAATGTTTTTACTGACTGACCTGTTCACTGCAGAAAAGTACTTTGAAATCTAAAATGAAAGAGTCATTGATAAGCTCCTTCCTTCCTAGTCCTACTCACTCTTACCTCACTGCTGTCTCTAGGGGTCATCACTTCTGTGACTGGTTTGGACCAGGACCAGATCTCTCTGTTGTAGTTTCTAAACCAGTAACAAGCAAATCAGACTTTAAAAAAAAAAAAAAAAAAAAAAAAAAAAAAAAAAGGAGAGAGAGATACAGTGCTTTACTAGATTGGCTATTTACCTAACGTATTATAGTAAAAGTCTAGATCTGCATTAGCATAAATAAAATATCAGGTGAGGGAAAGCAAATTGAGTAATTTGGTTTTCCAGATCCTTAGATACCCATCCTTGTACAGTTTTCAAGATGATATTATTCTCTCCTCTCATGAGCAAGTTGCATAGAGTTTTACACCTGTGCATCAGAAAGCAACTCCAAACCCTGTTGCCAAGACAGGAGAAGAAACTCATTATCCTCTGCCTAAAAGCAATTCAACTCATGCAGTTGAGAAAGTTTTGTGGTTAAATGTAGTGATATGATTGCAAGACAGAAGCCTGAGGCATTACTTGGAAAACCTCAAAAAGAAATAGGAAGGAAAGACAAAAGAAACAAGAAGATGGAAGACCCCTCATTATCCTCATCCTGAAGAATTACATGATAATGAACTAAAGAAAGGTAGGTCTGGATAGGACTCTAGCATATTTGAAATTATGGATTGCTATATTTTTTATGGGAGAGAAACAGAACAGGTCAGAGATATCCACCAAGTCATAGGTATACAAACCTTTCTATACTATCATGACACTGTCATCAAGCTCATGATGAGATTTGAACATACACTGAGTTTAAAGTAACAATTAAAACTCACAAAGACTAATAATGATGCTCTTCAACTACCTTCATTGTCTGGCAAGGTTAAAAAAGATATCTTCTTCTTCAGACAAATAAGAAACACAGCTTGGTATATTTTCATTTGCAGTGTAATTTTTTATTATTTCTCAGAGAAAAATTACTATCCATCAAGCCTGACATATAAAATGTCTAGACTGGTGATTTTAATGCAGATTTCTGGGAAAACAAACATGTCAAACACCTTTTCTTCTTCAGCAAATATTTAGGTTGATAATTCAGTTTTCTTCTGAAGCCAGAACTGAAAAAAAAAAAAAAGGCAAAAATGCTTTGTGTTTTCTGACAAATCCCACAAATGATTCAAACAGGTCTAAGGAAAAGGAAAAAAAAAAAGCAGCAAGAAGCAGATATAAGAACTGGGAAGAAGACACATGTGGTTGCACAATATCTGTTATATAATGCCTCGTGTAGGAGTCGGAAGATAATTTTTTCAAACTTCAAATGATATAACAACTCAGAGCTGGTAAGAAGGAGATCTACATAGTTTGTGACATCTGCTGGGAGGCAGGAAAGGCCACAAATTCAAAGATTTCTGCTGGTTTGCTACACACAAAGAAGAGTATAGTCTTCCTACATCACAGAGAAAATAGACATGTGCCTTTAACTCAATGATGATCATTTCTGTCCACTCTCCACCAAAATAAGAAGCATAACTAAGCATTCCTCATTAGCTTTCAAAGGAAAGTTTAAAAACCATGTGCTCTATTTGATTAAAATTTGAACACAAAGATTTTCATCCAGTCTTACCAAATTCAATCACTGGACAGGCGTCCTTTCACTTTGGTGCATTTGAGTCACTGTGTTCCCTTCCTTATTTTGGGGACCCATTTCTGGTTTTGTTTCCCGAATTTTAGACACTGCTCCATGATTAAGAAGAGATTGAGTCCTCCTGTTCTTTCTTCAGTACCATTCAAAACAAATATGCACCTTTTTTTAGCCAGGTGCAGACTTTATTTTGAATGCAGCTGAATTAACCAAAGTTTTTATTTATTGTGTTATAGTATAAAAAACCAAAACAAAACAAAAACCAGAAAGGACAAGAAGATCCTAATTGACAGTCAGAATGAACATAAATCTATGAGATGCTTCCTGGGAGAGATGATCTTTCTTATGCATTTACTAAGTCTCTGGTGCTGTTTTAGTTGTCCATATAACATGGACACATAAAGGATGTTTCAATTTAGTTTCTGTACTGTCTGGTTTTGTTTTAAAAGTTATATGTTGCTTTAGTATGTTTAAGGAGTAGGTCCCTGCGCTGTATCATCTTTCACACCATCTGGTAAAGGTAATCAGAGAAATTTATTATCTATGACTATTATGTCTTAGTGTGATAATGGAAGTACAGTAATATGGTTCACATGTGAGACCATATTTTTTACTTTAACTAAAACAAAAATAGGACAGTCCTAAAGCATTGGGGGGGAAAGCCCTGCATGCATACAACGTACAGAAATGGCAATTATCACCCAAAATCTCTTTCAGCCTTTTGGGAACATGAATGCATTTATTTTTAAGTTAGCTGGAGCTGTGAGCCTATGAGATTAGATTCACAAACACATGCTGGTGAAAACATGGTCCCACAAAACTTCCTTGACAGCATCTGCCATTTTGGTCCTCAAAATCCTTTATTCCAGGTCACCGTAGAAGTTTTCTGTAGGCTGAAAATATCTATGTTTCATCCAACGTATTTCCATGAAATGATGAACTTTGCTTCTAACCCAGACCCAACTAACTCAGAGAAACATTGAACAGATTGATACCCAAAAGCCATCCAGATTCACATTTGAGGAATTCTTCAAGTTCCCTCACTTGCTGGATGAACTTGTTTTGTGTCCTCAGGAAAGTCATTTAGTCTAGGAACTAGAAACTTTTTTAAATCCCAGCTGTGGTCTCTCCAGCTCTCTTGAGTATCTAGGATGATAATCCTTCATGGGTTTAGCATGGTTTTATTAATGTTTAGAAAAGTACTCAGGATAGATAAACTGTTTAAATAATTAGGTAAGTACAATAAGATAGTACCTAAAGATCAAAAGTAAGAGCGTGTGATTCATTCAGCTTCCCTGAATACAAAACTGAAGGAAAAAGACTCTGCTGGTATAAATTAGCACTGACTTTACCTGGCTTTGCATGTTTCTCTCGTGCCACTGGTTCTCTTTCAACAGGTTCTAGCAACACCAGCTTGCATCAATGTGTACTCTGGGATTGTAGGAGGACACAAAGAATGACTGACACACACTCCAAACAACACAAAATGCCAAGTTTTTTCTCGAACAGGAAGGATGAATCCTCTGTGTAATCTGGTGCATTACAACAGTGAACACCTCCATGACTTGCACAGGAAAGAGTACCTGAAAACAGAACAGGTCCCTCGGTATATCAGCTCGGTTATTGTGATGGATGTAAGGCATGTCTCAGTCTTTCACACTGCTAAGAGACAAAGACTGGCAGTTCACCAGCTTGGCTGTTACCTATTCAACTTGTTTTTTCCTCTAATCTATGATGACTCTGTTGCTACATGTGGCTTTGCATGTTTCTCTCATGCCACTGGTTCTCTTTCAACAGGTTCTTCAAGCAGTCTATACTCTTCTTTAGAAGCTGACACAATTACATGCTTCTTTACATAAACATCTCACAGCTCTGCAGCTGCCGCTATAAGAAAGGGGAAAATAGAACCAAAAAACCACCAAAGATAGGAAGTTTCCTCTTCCTGCTGGGAATAATGTTGTGTTTCTCTTCCATTCTTCTGGTGTTCACACAGGACATCACTCACATTGGTAAAAAGTTTCATGTACAGAAGGAAAAAATACTTTAACAGTGGGGAATTCTCCAGCAGAAATACGCATAATAAGTGATATGGAAGTTTTTCCTATTTGTTGAAACTTAACATAGGGCATGTTTCTTTGGAATGAAAATAATTAATTGTTGGAAAAACTAGTAAGAATTCTAGTAAGAATCCTCCAGCATTGGTGTTTATAAAACTTGAAACTGGCAAACTATGGAGATATATATAGAAGTATATGTGTATGAAATGCATATGTAAGTGTGTATCGGAAAGATAAAAACTTGTTCAGTGAAGAATTACACTTGGAAAGTCTTGGGGTTTTGTTAGGAAGGGAAGATAAACCAAAACTGTTGCATTCAACCTGTGCTCCATGGAACTGTGGGGTACTAGTTAGGAAGCTACTTGAGGTAAATAAGAAAAACGTTATTTGTAGTCTTAAATTTGCTCCAAGGGGAACTTTATCTCTGCTGAAAAATATGCAGGGGGTGTGCAGATCACCATGACTGGAAAATCCTGGGTGTACATGCTGAAAATGGCTCCTTCTGGTCCCAACAACAGAATAACAATGAAACTCTATGTTGCCGTCTCATGCAATTTTCCTGTGAGTGTCTCTACACTTGTTTTCTTTAAAAGTTCCAGCTATTGAAAAAAAACCCCAAAACTCAACAAACTGAAGAAGAATCTCATCTTTCATTCAAAGTAGAGAGCAGTTTTCTGTCCCTCAGCTGTAGCAGAAAGCTTGAAAATGTCAAATGAGTGTAATCCAGAAATCAAAGGCCAAATGGACAATATTTTTGCTCTACATCTTAAGTCATTTGAGCTGACTAACTCCAGTTAGTTGCCATTAATTTGTTTTCCAGTATTAGACAAGCAGGCTTTCCACCCAGCCAGTAACACGGACATATTCTTATCATTTTTATTACTTTATTATAGTCATATTTAGCAGAGCAGTCATTGCATAACTCGATATATAATACCTTGTTCTATTCTATTTCTGCAGAAAAGACCTTTCCTCTTTTTTGCCCCCAACAGGATCAAAAAGATTACAGAATATTAGTAAGACAGTTTATTCTTAGCTTTAATTGTCAAGAATTTTTTTTCCACCTTAAGGTTTTGCACAGAGGAAAAGAAAAGAACTCAGAATGCATTTTACACACAAACACAGGCAAATATTTGGTTCTGCTCCCAGAACTGAATCACCAGCACTGCTGTGAAGCAGCTGGGAGCTCACAGTGCAATCTTGGTACTGGCATATCAGGAAGCATACAAAGTAGCCCAGCCTGGTGTCTCAGATTCCTGGAGCTGGAGATGCTTGGAGTGACTCTCACAATCTAGGGCAGGTTTTTGCCCACTGGGGGGTTCATTATTGCAATCACCTTTTCTCTTTTAAAAAATTTTTTCTCTGCTTCTGCTTGTACACTTCTCTTTTTCCTCCCTCCTGTCTTAATCTCCCTCTTTCTCTCCCTACCTTGTTTATTATATTTTTTTTTCCCCTGTTTTCTTCTTGTCTTTAAAGCCTTCTGCAGAAAAGACAATAATTTAAACTGAAGATAGGTGTTTCTAACACATGAAGGAAAGGGTATGGCTTGGCACAAACACCTGGACTCTAGATCTAGTGTGAGGATTGCAGTAGAGTATCTTTTACTTCACCCCAGTTACAGGTCTGGCTATGTTTATATTCAGGACTGGTGCAACCGAGGAAGAAAGATCTTCCATCTCCAATCTCTGATATAATTAAAGAGGAAAGAAATAGCAAGTTGAAAGTATCAAAATACATTTACATCCCTTTGTATATTCTAAACACAAACATCCAGTTGTGTGTATACTGTTTCATAGTCTTTAAAATATACCATATATCTCACATTAACTCTTAAACAAAAAATGACCTTCACTTTGGCTTATACACTGTCTATAATCCACAGCCTGGGATGTCTATGCTAATTGTAAACTTTGTTTGAGTTTCAAATGCGGGTACTATCTAATTTCTCTTTTCTTGCTGTCTTTTGTAAGTGCTTGTTACTTTACAAATGAGGAAGACTAACTCTGTATATTTGGTAATATACTTTAGCATCATAAGTATCTGTGTTGTGGTTCATACGACACAACTATGCCCACCTCAAAGTCCTCAGCTCATGGATGTTCATAGTGTCAGGCCCCGATCTGTGCTTGTCCCTTGTACAGGAGTGGGAGTAGAGAAAGTGGAATGGGAAGAGATGAATGGGATAGGAAGGATCCCTGTGACATCTGTGCCTCACAGTGCACAATTTTTTTAGGATTTTGATGTAGAGAAAGACAAAAAAAAATGTAGCGAGCTCCAGGATGCAGACATCCAGAATCTTTGTCTTCATCTCTGTATTACAATCACCACTCAGGGTGCAAACTTTCTGTTTTCCAGCTTCTATTTGACATGCCCTACACTGCTACCAGAAAAGACAGTGCCTCTCTGGCCTGCACTAAGGAAAGGAAAAAAATATTGCAAGTAAAAAGTTCCAATCCAAGTCTTAGCAGCTAAAAGATCCAGCTTTTCACCTGATCAGTTCCCCTTTCAGAGCCAGGAAGAGGCCTTGCACTGAAGATTTTGCAATCTAAATAGAAATAACAGACAGACAAAACTCTTTTCCAACCTCTCAAGCTGTTGCATCTGCATAATCCATTTTCTCTGACCTTGCAGCTTGACTCTTGTTTTGTTCAGCTCACCGTTCCATTTTGGCCTTTGCACACTATTCCATATGCCCTTCCCAATGTGTCTCTGGTGCATCTGGCAAGTCCTTTATCTCAAATTCTTTCATTATTACCATTCTACTGCTCTGTATTATTAGATATTCAGAAACCGATTCTCAATTTTGTCCTGCACATTGCACAAATATCCATTTCCAGCCTACTTAATTTGCAGTTAGGTATGCTCCTATTTTTTCCCATGGGAGATACTACTTCCCGCATGCTAGGAAGAAATTGGTCTGTCTTTCCTTTATCCCAGGTCAAAACCTTCCTCGGCACTTACCTTTGTCTTGATACTTCTAAAAAATCTTGATAGAGGTTCAGGTGTGTAAGAAGCTCTACCTCTCTTATGGAACAATAAAACGTCAGTATTCCCCTGAACTTGCCGATCTGTGTTACAGCCATTTCTTGCCTCCAGTCTCCTATTGAGTGTAGAATCTTCCTTAGATGGAGAGTGTTATCTGCTCCATATTTAAAAATTTGTTAAAGTCAGGTCCTGGCTTTTGTGAAAGGTCACCACAGAAGTTATGAGGATGGATGGAAAAGGGATATTATCTGCCTTTTACAGACAGCTAAATCAGGAAGACAGCACGTAACACAGTGGTGGCAGAGCCAACAACTTGGTCCCCATGTTCCAAATTCCAAAATGGGCTTTCCATATGAAAACAGCCTTTCTTGCTTAATGAATATGCATTGGAACTGTACATTGTGTCTCTCTTAATGCTAGGCTGTGTGATTAACCTGAAGTCATGTTATTGGACTTTCATTGCCATTCCTTACTTCCATGAAGAGGTCTTTCAACTCAATCTTTTACCCATGCTGCATTTTAAGCAAATGGTATGGTTCTGCCACTTTTCAGAGTCCCACATTTATCATTCCAGGAGTCAGAGGCAAAAATAAACAACTTATTCATTTAATCGTTATGATGGCAATTTTTCTGTATCCTACATTCCCCTTTACTCCCCCAGCAGTTGTCTTCATGCTCTCAGTAATGCCTTAACTTCTAGGGAATTTTTACCAATTTGTCTATTTACTTTCTAGTGCCCTCACTTCTTTGCTTATAAAAAACCCCAATGTGTGCTAATTTTTAAGTTCCTCACTTTCAGCTGTAGCATCTTATTTATATATATGATTTTAATTGCAGCTACTGAAATGTAAATATGGGCAATGTCAGTATTTCACGTTGGCTGTCTTGTTCATACATTACAGTGCCTTACCAAACTATGTGTGTTGGTAAACTTTAATTGTTTTCAAATTCCCAATAAGCCAAGTCAATTTGAAGAAATTTGTATTGAAATTTAATATAATTATCATTATTAATATATATTATATATATAATATATATAAAAAAATACAGAAGGCCTCACATCTGCAATAGTGAGAATTTTTAATAAGAAAAAAAATTCTAGCTTTTAATAAGACAAACCGCACCTACACTGTGCTATCGCAAGAACTGCTTAAGATTTATAACATCTATGAATGGACGATTTTTGTTGTTTCTTTTTAATAACAGAATGGATTAAGGCAGGAGACAGTCAAGCTGGCATTTCTTGATATACATGCTTAGTAACTTCTGTGTGCCCTGAGACCTTGCCACTTGCTTTTATCTTTGGAACTGTTTTCAATACCTATGCCCCACTGGGAATTATACACGTAGAAAAAATCATACCACTGATTTAAGGGTCTAAAACCACATTTAAATATCTACCTTCAGGAGCTGAATTTTACTGAGAACAGCATGTTCTTTGCAAGCTGTGTTTCAGTGCCCAGGACATCACATCACACTGGCACTCAGCTGGTGTAAACTGGAAGGGTCCATTAACTTCCCAGTGGGGAGTTAAGCGTTACGAAGTGTGAACCCTTAGAAATGATGAAGTTCAGGAGGACTGTCTGCGTGAGGGTGTAAAGTACACTTTTTTTTGTAACAGCATGAGTGCTAGCAATTCAGCATTCTCAAATTTAAACTTGGATGATTGTTTCCTGTCGAGTCTGTCTGCTGTTATGGTTTCAGTTGGGATAGAGTTAACTTTCTTACTAGCAGCTGGTAGAGTGCTATGTTTTGGATTTGGGATAGGAGTAATGCTGATAGTGCAGATGTTTTTGGTTGTGGCTAAGCAGTCAAGGCCTTTTCTGCTCTTCTCACTGCCCCACCAGTGAGTAGACTGGGAGTGCACAAAAAGTTGGGAGGAGACGCAGCCGGGACAGCTGACCCCAACTGACCAAAGGAATATTCCATACCATATTTACATCATGCTCATCATGTAAAGCTGGGGGAAGAAGAAGGAAGGGGGGATGGTCAGAGATGCGGCGTTTTCCTTCCCAAGTAACTGTTATGTGTGATGGAGCCCTGCTTTCCTGGAGATGGCTGAACACCTGCCTGCTGATGGGACGTAGTGAATGAATTCCTTCTTTTGCTTTGCTTGCGTGTGCGGCTTTTGCTTTACCTATGAAACTGTCTTCATCTCAATGCACGAGTTTTTCCTCACTTTTACTATTCTGATTCTCTCCTCCATCCCACTGGGGGAAAGTGAGGGAGAGGCTGGGTGGTCCTAGTTGCAGGCTGGGTTTAAACCACGACACCAAGTTATGACTGATTATAATAGGCATCCTCAGTGTCCTTGGTACCAAACCGATGTGTAAAGAGCTGCACCATTTTATAGTCACTCAGATCCACCTGTGTCTTTTCAATCTCTGGGGGATGTGCTACTACCTGTGGTGATGCAGTTCATTTCTCTCTGGAGTTTGAAATCACATGGCACTACTAGAACTGTGTGCTATAAGAAGACATGCATACACCAAGCCTCACAAATTAACTTTATTGTGTTTGTAGATAGCTTAATATTAATGGCTAAATTGTCTCCCAGGTCATATACTTATGCAGGGCATAAGATAGCTATAAAGGAGCCTTAGCTGAGCACCTCAGATACAAATGTCTACATCCATCTAATATTAGGTGAGAATACTCCTACGGTAGATATCTAGAATTTTGGCACCTAAGTTGCATTAAATCCAGAATTGCTGCTATGAATGAGAAAAAATTTGGTTCAACTGGTACTTCGAATGACTTTTTTTTTTTTGTAACTATGAAATAAATCCCATACCAGCTGAAGCTCGTAACTTCTATCGCAAAGTTTGTCCAGTAGATGTTTCATGCATTCTTCTCTTGTTTTATGTTTCTAGGATCAATAACAGCTATGGAAGGTAATTTATTCCACAGTTCTCTTTAAAGTTCCAGTTGTTATACTGTAGCTAATAAACCTAGATACACATTAAGGTGTATTATTTTCATAATTTAAAACTGGGCAGTGCAACAGAATAATCTTTCTTATGGAGAGTCACCAGCAATAATTTCAGCTAAATTATATATGTGGTTAATAATACAAATAAATCAAAAACTATCTGTTGAAGAAATTCAGTGAAAAACGAGTGGCAGAAATTATTCTTCTTTTACATAAGGCAATGCTTTGCTTGTCTTCATTGCAGGTTGATGACATCTGCCTTAAACACAGAGGGATATAGATAATTGCAGTGAGTTATAAATTGAATATGAGTCAGCAGTAGAGGGAGTAATAAGAGAGTACAAGTGGGAGAGCAGCTGTTGGTGTGTGTGAATTTGCAAGGCTTACATATCAACTTGGCTGTTGCTGAACTAGTTATAAACTGTCCATACTGACATTACAGAAGAGAATGCTGTTTCGTCCACACAAATCCACTTTGCTTGGTGCCCAATACATGGTTCTGCATCTACATAACAAATGTAGATGCCACTACATCATTTCTAAACATTGTCGGGGACCAGAATGAAATCTCTGGATCATTGGAACTATAACTTGTCAAGGGTTTGAGAGCCCTTCTGTTAAATTCTGACCAGGGCTAATTTCAGGCTATGAAACACATAGAAATGTGGAGATTTGGTGCAGAAAAAAAACAGATGGGGAAAGCTAACAATGGCCATAACCTAATACAACATAGAGCTCCAAAGAGCTACAAATGTAATGTGGGGTGTCACAGCTTATGGTTTAACTAATCCATGAGACAGTTCAGGTGGCTGTAAGGAAAATGTGGTTAATTTAGCAATGGCAGTAGTCATGAATACAGCAGATGCACGTTGTTAATGTCCTTAGCAATAGTCTAGATGGTGAGGCAGAGTGAACATTCAGCAGTTTTGCAGATTATGCTAAACTATGGGAAGAGGTTGAGATACTAAAAGGATAAGTTTCAGACCAGGGAATTTTAATAGTCTGGAGGACAGAGTCAGAAGACAACTTGCAAAGTTCACCAAGGAGAAATTCAACTTCTGCATGTGGGCTGGGAAGTGCTCAAAAATCTTGCATAGAGCCCTGCAAAGCCTGGAAACTCATTGCTGAAAAGGACCTGAGAGTTATAGTGGATGCTAAATTGAATATAAACCAAAGGTACATTCTCATCATGAATAAAATCATTTGAGAGATTTGGATTATGTACTAGGAAGATTTGTTTCCAATAGGAGGATCGTGCAGCACAGAAAGACGTTACTCAAAGAGACTGAAATCTCCACCCTCAAAGTTTTTAGACTTGGCTGGGTAAAATTACCGGATACATGGTTTGTGGTTGTTCACAGTTCTACTTTGATCAAAAGGTTGAAGGTCTCTAGAGGTTCCTTCCAACCAACATATCTATGATTCTCTATTTACTTTAGGCTCTGAAGCTCTGAGTTGAAGAAACAAGCTCTCTAAATTAATGCAAGTACCTCCAACCTGCACATTGCCATGGTATGCGCAGATACTAGCTAGTGATCTGGGAGCAGTACAAGGCTATCCTCATTGAAGTAGAATTATTAGTTCAGGAACAACATTGTCCTGACGTGGCTACTACATTTCTACATCAAGAGCTATTTTGTTTGTAGTTAAATTTTCTCTGTAAAGCACTGATGCAAAAGGTTTTAAAACACACAACAGACGTTTCAGTCCACATTGAAAACAGCAATTTCAGTATGCAAAATTTGTAAAGTACTACATTTGGTGTTGTAAAAGAAACTAGAATTTTGAGACAGGAGAAAATTTTGAGACAGGAGAAAATTTTGTATAACTTTAAGCTCATTTTGGACACCACTGATATAAATTTCATTGCATTTTGGTATTTTGGATGACATCCATATGGGAGACAGAGACCTGCTCTTTACGATCCTAAATATCGCTTTCATAACTAAATGAGTGCCACTGTATTCTCTTCTTAAAGTCTGGTCTTTGATGCTATATCTATACTGCTTATGAAACCATATCCAGGGTATACTCCATTTTCAATGCTGTTTAATTCTTAATCTGTGCAACCTAGTAAGTGAGAAAATTCGCAGGAGTGTCCCATGAGATTGTAGAGGCCAAAGTCCATTCCCATTTGGGAATAAGGACAACACTGAAGAAAACTTTGTTCCACAATCCTGAAATGCCCTTAAACCACCTCCAAGGTACGCACCATAAACCCCTGAAGTTTCATGTTATGGAAACACCACAAAGTACGTCAATTATGTCACAAGCTTACAAGGGTACCACATGGAGCCCAGAGAGAGCACAAAACCAAGTGCTATGCTGCTGTGGATGAACTCTAATATTGCCAGCCATCTCACAGACAACCTGTGGATGAACTATGCCATTAGGAATAGCCAGTCCTTTGAATTTGAAAAACCGTCTCGCTCTGTATTTGGAATTATGCTTTCAGAGGGCAAACCCGAATTTGAAGAGATGCCTTCAAAGTATAATATAGACATTGAAAGTGTCATTGCAAGAGATAAGAAACCAAAGATTTCCTCTAGTCCTTGGCTCATTGTCAACAGATCCTAAGAATTTTCAAGGCTCATATGTCTTAAGGGGCATCCTGAGTACTGTGGGTAAGGTGAGTCCTCTTCCCCAGCATAAATCTCCAGGTAGAATGTCACAGAGATGAAGAAGCATTTATTTTCAAATATTATGTACATTCTAAATGAAAAAAAAAAAAAAAAGAGAAATTTTAAGGAATCAATTTTTTGGAAAACAGTTCAAATAATTCAATTGGTGAGTATGATCATGTTTTGATTTACCACAACTAGGTGACAACATTTACTTGTGGCACCTCAGGGGATAACAGGGTAAGTCACACTTTTATTATTATTAATATTATTCTTACTGTTACCATTGTTATTATTGTTGATGAAGTCGGTTTTGTTCTGGTAGAAGCTAAAAGCTTAAGTCAGCAACTGGATCCCACTGTGTTGGCAGACATTTATACCTATAATGAGAAATCAGCTTGTGCTCAAAAAAGCCTCTCACTCTTTGTGTTGAAGAAACAGTATCTTAAGAGGGGAAACATGAGAAAATAATGATGAAATGAAGATTAACACTCTAAACAGCAATTCCAGCATGCCAACAGCTAAGCCGTTGTTCAATGTTTTATAAGGATTAAGATGGAGGTGTGTTTTAAGGAGGGATTTGCAGGTGGACAGTGAGGTTTGATTACGCATGACAGGAGAACATGTCAGAAAAATAAAAAGGGAGCAAAGAGGAACAGGTTCTGAAACTGGTGGAGTAGGGTTACAAATTGTGCTAGCTCAGCAGTTTGCACAGGAAGGATGCTTTTAGTTCACCTCCTTTAACCTTAGCTATCCCAGGAGTAAGTACATACTACATCTGAGCATTTCACACTGGGTTCTTTTTATACTTAGTGAGAGAAATGTACATTTCTAAGTTATGATTAATTTCAGACATCTTCCTTAAAATAAGATGGTCTATCCCCTAGAAACACTTTTTTTCTCCTTGAACAATATAGACATTCTAAGGTGAGTGTCACTGGTGTAGAAATCTGTCATATTGATCTTTAAGGATGGCCAGATGCACACAATGCAATGCCTCCCATTGTCAAACATATTTGAGTGAATAACTGCAAAAGAACCCATGTGTTTAGTTCTCACTGGTTTTAGGTACATAACTGTCACTGAGGACATGGTCAGATAACCCTGGAAGTTAAACTATGAGGTTTATTTAAAGTTCTTGTGGTCAGAATGGGGATGGTAATATGTTTAAGCAATAAATCAGGAAGATCTTCCCAACATTATTTTGAAGGGGTTTAAGAACAAAATGCCACTGACTGGGGTAAGCAAAGCAGATCATAGAATCATAGAATCATTTAGGTTGGAAAAGAACTTTAACATCAAGTCCAACCGTATACCTAATACTGCCAAATCCACCACTTAACAGTGTCCCTACTTGCCACAACTACATGTCTTCTAAATACTTCCAACGATGGTGACTCAACCACTTCCCTGGGAAACCTGTTCCAATGCTTGATAACTGTCTTAGTGAAGAAATTTTTCATAATATCCAATCTAAACCTCCCCTGGCTCAAGTTGAGGGCATTTCCTCTCGTCCTATCACTTGGTACTTTGGAAAAGAGACCAGCACCCACCTCACTACAACGTCCTTTCAGGTAGTTGTAGAGGGTGATAAGGGCTCCCCTCAGCCTCCTTTTCTCCAGCCTGAGGAACCCCAGTTCCCTCAGCCACTCTTCAGAAGACTTGCTTGCTAAACCTTTCAAGATGTCAAAATCTGTATCTAAAAGGACAAAGGGTATAGTTTTGTTATCATGGAAAGCCAACCATATCCTGGGCTCCATCAAAAGAACTATGGCCAGCAGGCCGAGGGAGGTGATTCTGCCCCTCTGCTCCACTCTGGTGAGATCCCACCTGCAGTACTGCCTCCAACTCTGAAGACCTCAGCACAGGAAAGACGTGGACCTGCTGGAGTGGGTCCAGAGGAGAGCCGCAAGAATGATCAGAGGGACAGAACACCTCTTCTATTAGGACAGGCTGAGAGAGTTGGGGTTGTTCAGCCTGGAGAAGAGAAGGCTCCAGGAAGACCTTATTGCAGCCTTTCAGTACTTAAAGGGGGCCTACAGGAAAGATGGGGAGGGACTCTTTATCAGGGCCTGTTGTGATAGGACCAGGGGTAATGGTTTTAAACTAAAAGAGTGACGATTTAGACTAGATATAAGGAAGAAATATTTTACAATGAGGGTGGTGAAACTCTGGAACATGTTGCCCAGAGAGGTGGTAGATACCCCATCCCTGGAAACATTCAAGGTCAGATTGGACGGGGCTCTGAACAACCTGATCTAGTTGAAGATGTCTTTGCTCTTTGCACGGGAGGTGGGACTAGATGACTTTTAAAGGTCCCTTCCAACTCAAATTATTCCATGATTCTATGATCTTTATAGAAACAAGCTGAAAAAAAGAAATATAAGTCATTCCAGCATCATTGTTGGCTGTGTTTAAAATCTAGAAATACAATGAAAATCCATTTGTAACAACAAGAAAGTACTATCAGCTGCCTCTAGCTGCATGTGAAAACTCATGGCTAACAAAGACACTTTATGACACTTGAGCCCCCTAGTCCAGATGTATCCAGCCAATGCATCTCTCTATTTCTCAGTAGCCTTCTTGCCCTGCTAATGTAGGTCTAATAACACAATCAGAATAATACTTATATTTCTGGCTACCTTTTTAGACTTTCTTTATTTCAAGCAAACAGGTCAAGTTTTAATATGCTTCACATCTTAATTTCTTAAAACAAATCTGTTCCTCCTAGTCATTTAGCTGTTTTCATATTGCCTATTTGATGAGGAAGAGTCATAGGCTTCTGGTTGGCTACACATTAAACACTGCAGAGCACAGTTTCCAAGTTCTGAAGTTGCCATAAGCAAGAGATGCAACTTCTGTTGCTACCCCCAAAGGCTGTTACAACATCTAGCAAGATGACACGTACAAATAATGTTTTTGTACCATGGCGTACATTAAGTTCTACAACATTATCCTCAGAGGAACCTACTGAATATAAAGGATTTAAAGTTTAGTAAAGTCCTTAGGGGTGTAGCCTATCAAAATCTTTCTGTAGCCATGAAACTTCTCTGACTGAATGTGTATGGATACCACTTATGGGAAACTCATCTTAGCTATTTAGCCATGATCCTATGGGTGAACTCTCAGTTTTAAATAAAACAAGGATTTTAGGCATGTGAAATGCTCCCTTAACTTCAAGGTAATTCCTCTTATTTTTCAAATTATGCACAAAAGCTTAAAAGCTTAAAAGCTTTTGTGGCTTAAAGTTCACCTCAGTAAGAGTAACCATTGTATTATGTTTTACCTTGGAGACAGTTCTCACAGAAGTTAGAATAAGATGTAATTTCTTTCTCCATTGCTTCTTGAGCAGATAGCAGAGAAGTTAATTGCATGCTTTACTGTTTTCCTAAACCAGGACCTGCACTAGCGTAATATAAAGAAGACTTCAGAATATTTTAGGTTATAACATGCAGAACTCAAACACACCTTTGGCTGTGTTAGCCATCTGTGTTTCTGTAATTGGTTCTTATTGGCCATTTAGCATGTGTTTTCACACCTTTCTAGGACTAACATTTAGAGTCAATGGCCATGCCTAACACCATTCTGTTGCAACAAGCGTTATTCATGTCCCAAAGGACAAATATTCTGACCTTCTTGCAGAGATCTTTATGGCACCATATAAAAACCTGGAGTACAATTCCAGGGGTGCATTGAGATCACCTGCACGCATCCCAGAAAACATGTCTAAGTAGTGCTTTTCGTTGTGCCCTTATCACACATTCCAGCTTCTTCCTGAAGAATAAATCTCTCTAAAAGCATCACACACAAGATTCCTACCTTTTTCTTTTCCTAGATTGCTCTGCCACACACACAGCATTATACCTGCCAGGACCAAGCTCCCTTGCAGTACAGAAGAATCCCATGACAAACTGTTACTAGGGTGAGGCTGACTACGTATGTCTCTACAGATGGGACCAAGCTCTGCACCAGCCCCCAAAAAGAGATGTCTAGAAAATTCAGTACAGCTACAAACGCCAGAAGCTTTATTTCCTCCTTGACAGGTGGTTATTGACTCATGATCAAATACTCCCCACTGAGAGGCTCCATGTGCTGACTGTAGAGATTTTGTTTGCCAAAGAACTCAGATTTGGTTGGCCAGCAGAAAAGTCAAAGCCAAACTAGGCAGCTGGTCAATGCTGGTCAACAGTCAGGATCACAAGCCATAACAAGATGCTGATACGTCTCCCCACGTTAGTGTTAGAAGTGAGAAGGATGAGAATATAATTTGTCCTATAGCCACAATGTGGCGTATCAGCACTGTGCCTGCAGGCCCACTGTGAGCTCCTAAACCATCAGTTCCTTGATGATTCTGGACTAGTTGTGAAATAAAAATGCATCCATCAACTTCTCTAGATGCAGAAACTTAGTAATACTATTTTATGCTACACATTAGTGGCACCGCTTGATTTACATCTTCTAAAATACTTTTTTGCTGTGAAGTTTTCAATAATTCTGTCAGTAAATAAAACATCAGTCAGGAACTAAAATGTCAATATCGCCATATTCATGCAGGAGGACTTCAGAACATCATAAACCACTTCTCTACTTTCATGTGTGCTATGTACTAGAAGACAATATAATTTTCCACTTTTGAAACTAAAAGAGTATAAAACTAGAAATCTCACCTCAGGTTTTCAGGAAACTTTATGAACACACAAATGTGTATACATTTACTTAGACACGCCCGAGACCATGGTCTTAAATGTGGCCAGGCTTGTAGGGTTCTTTTTAGTGATTTCAGTGGATTTATAATCTTATGTGTCTCAGTCTGGCAGGACTACAACTGTTGCCTTTGATGGCCTTTAAAATCAACTTTTACATTTTAGGCTTTATGGGGCTAGTATTCTTTAAAGTGCCATCAAAAAGGAGAATCAATCTAATTGAAGCCCCTTGGGAATAATTCTAATAACGATTAATGAATAAGAAGCGCAGATTCCATACAAGGATGAGCAAAGGGGATTGTGTACAACTGCAAGTTAGAAAGGACCTGGAATGGATGACAAAATGACAAGTATTTGCTTGAGTCCTTGCCACACACATTCACAAGCCAGAATAGATTTGTAAGAAACACTGGGGAAAGATGTCACTAACTGGACAGTGGAATGAAAGACCTTGTGTATTAAATTGAGAATAAAAGATAAAAAGGCTGATGTTAAATGTCTAAGACATGTAACTTGCCTTGACTATGACCTGGAGTCATGGCTGGAAATATTGGTAAAAAAATGGACGAACGTTGAAACTAATTATATGTTTCCTGGGGAGGATAAAGGGATGCTGAAGGAATGCTTTTGGGGTGAAGAATCAGCTGATGGAAATCAAAGTTGTTAAAGAGCATGAGATTTAAGAGAAATTTGCACAGTGGGTAGAGGAAGCAAAAATGTTTTACAGCATGTAACATGAATAGACTCTGACTGTCTGAAATGATGAAAGTGCATCTTCTGTTGGAGAAATGTAGACATATTAATAAGGGAAAGCATGTGTTGCACCAGAAAAATAATGGAAAAATATGAAACAAGATAAAGCACAATGTGAGTTATACAAAAGTGACTGCTTGTCACTTTTGCCATTTGTTATATTCCTGTTTCAGCTGCACATCATGTAAGAAAAGGCTATTTAATGATTCAAGAGGGGGATAGGGGCCAATTTCACAATGGTTTTATACAGATGACTTGAAGTTTTATGGTTGGAATGAGGTAGATGTTAATTCTTTGAGTTACTCTGAATATTTTTGAAGCTTAAAGCAGGAACCTGACAGGAGGACAACGAGGGAGTTAACAGTCTATATGATACTGCAGACAATATGGCTTCCGAAGTTTATTGTAACTCTGGAGGGGAAGAGCTGAGTGCAATCAATGATGTTGAGAAACATAGATGTGTAGTTATAATTGCTATAAATGTAATTACCGCAAAATAGATGCAAGATAATACTGAATATACTGGATCTTGGATCAAGTTCCAAAACCAAATGAGCAGTACATTTCTGCTGAGTCACTTGTTAGGTGGATGTAACCAGAAGATACATAGGTAGAAGAGGTTAAGTAAAAAAATATTTGGGAAAAAGTGTCTGTGGGGAAGAGGTGGTTGGTTGTTTTTCAATTGTTCTTATGTAATAAAAAGAAAATAACTAATTTAAAAGGAATTATTAAAGAACAATGGAAAATGGAAAAGAGTACATTTATCTTGCTAAACTTGAGATATCTACAAGTATATCTTCATTTAAGCTAGCTGTAGTCACTCCATTTATAGCCAGGGAAAGGAATGGACATTTCTGGGACCCTTCATCCTAATGAAGACATATAAATTGAGCCAGAAAAATTGCACTCAAGTCTTGCTATTGAATGTGAAGGGAATTTAGATGCCTGTCTCATGTGTAGATATCTACATTTGTAGACATTTCAAGTCAGGTGATATGAATCTCCTGAGGATTTATCTAGAGTGGCACAGGAGAACAATAGTCACAAGATATATTAAAGCAAAGGCATTGGATAACAGAGGATTCTTATAGTGAGATAGCCAGATCCAAAGACTAAGACTCAGATTCAAGTATTGGTCTGAAGTTGTCAGATAACAATCCCAAGCATTACCAAGTCAGAAGCATTTCTCCCTAAGATATGGACCTCAAGTGGAAAATAAGTATTAAGAAAGTGTTAAAAAATGTTCCTGGGATTTTTCAACCTTTCTTTCAACTTCTTATGAAGTGTGTGCTAGATAATGTATGGAGTAAATATAAAAAAATAACGAGAAAGTGCACTTCATCATGGACTTTTCATTTTGTTGAAAGTGTTCATTTGATCATTTGTCTTGAGACTAGCAAAAATGTGTCAGTAATTTCATCAAAAGCTGGGAAACATCTGGGTAATTAAAAATATCAGCAAAAGACAAATTATTTTTGATCTTTTGGGATCTAATGACAGACGGCATGGCAAAACTCTATAAACTGGGATTGGATCTATGTTAGATTTTTTTCACAAAATCATTCCCATTCCGCTCCATAGGAAACTGTGGTGGAAAGAGATGATCATAGCAATAGAAGTTATGGTGCTAATATTATCAAGAATAGTAAGAATGAATACAAGTGAACATTTGGAGTCCATTGAGAATATGTACTTTTTTAAGACTTTCTGTTGATTTCGAGAATCACAAATTAGACACTGAACAAAGAAAAGAATCTCTGCTACTAGCACAAGTATTAGATTTTTTTAAAGAACCAGAAGACTGTAAGTAAACAACCTGGAATATTATAAGGAGTTTTAAGTTTTAGAAGGTATTGCGGATCTGACATCTCATTACAATTAAAGGAAATATATTTGGAGATGCATGTCTGGTTTTGACTTCGAGACAATTTACATCTATAAGATCTTCTTATGGCTCATATTCATCAGGTCTTCTATAAGTTCATATTCATCAACCACCTGATATAACTCAACTTGAAACTCAGATGAAATGAATTTAAATTTATCCTTTTTCTTTTGGGTCCAACCTTTCCCATAACTTCACAGGAACTTCTTTAGAGGGTGTATCTCAAGCGCAAGATATCCACCAATAGCTTCCTAATTCCATCTTTTGGTCTTTTAGTATGTATAAATTTTCTCTCTTTGTCTCCCTGTCCCTCTCTTTCTTCTTCCAAGGTAAGCCTTTAGAACAGACAAGCAGTCAGCACATTACAAAGAAACCTGGGATTCCTTATAGTACACGAACAAAAAATAAGCACAAAGTGTGCAGGTTCTGTGTGGGTCACAGTGTGCTATATAAAGGAAGATCAGATGATGAAAGGGTTTGAAATTGTTAAAATAGACTCATACTAGCACAGTCACACTTTATTATTTATTCATATTATTATATTTGGAAAAACCAGAGATGTACTTAAAATTTTTTAAAGGGGAAGGTTTCTTGATACTGGATTCCATTAGGCTTTTGTTGCAAACCAGATTCGCAGCCAAAACCTAATACAACAGGACTTAACACCTTGAAAATTGAACTGTAGAAAATACATTAACATATGCTTGTGAAGTGGTCTTCCCCTGGCAATGAAAAGGATACAGTGCTGGAGTAAGCAAAACCAGATTATTTATGTGGATAGCCTTTATTGCAAATGTCTTCTCTTGTTTTATTAGTAAATAGCTTAAAATTGGTTTCGATACTCTGTAAGTAAATTCTGTTTTTTATTTCAAAAGAATTAGACAAAAAAATGCACTTTTAAGTAATTTCCAGGCTCCGAAGCATTTGCTAACTTCTTTCTCAGATGCTGTGCTACAGATACAGTCTGTCACATACTGGTATTAATGGAACTTATTCTACACTGGACTTGGGGTCAAGCCGTATTCACTACTCTCTGCATTTCATTGTGTTAGTCACTCACTCACACATTTTTCTGAGATTTAATTAGGTGGCAGATATTGAAAACAAGGGAAAAAAAGAGGAATAAATAAAAAATAGTATGCTTTGCTTTTCTTTTTTTTTTAATTAAAATCCACAACAAAACAAAACCAAAACATGTTGGATTTAATAACGCCTCAGGACTCAAGAACCTTTTTGCAACTGAAAAGCACTTATTCTGATACAGACAAATAACTAACAATACCTCATGAATCAAGATAAATTGGACAGTGTGCTTCTCTTTCCTGCAACGATTTCAGAAACTATGGACAACAGCAGCCCTATTCTGCTTTTATCTGAGAAAGTATAAGGTAGAAAACCTTAAAAATTCACACCTTCAAAAATAAAACAAACACAAGGAAAAAGATGCAAGTAAAGTGAAAGGAGTGACATGTTCTGTGATTATTTTTTTTTGGCTGATGAGGATAAGGCAGATTTTGTTATGGACCAATAAATTGCATAGAAAGACAAAACAGGAGATAGAGGCACGGCGATGAAGTGAGTGGAATAATGAGAAGGAAAACATTATGAGGCAGAAATAAAATGTAGTGTGAAGGAAAAGACTGCAGTATAGGAGACAAGCTGGATTAGGTCTCCTGGCCAGTCAGGAATAAACGTGGCAGCAAAGGTATCATGCTTGTTGATGACAGACTATGAGCTATTTCTTGAGAGCCGTTTGACAGGCTTAGGTCTTCCTGGTGCACAAACTTACTTTTTCCTCTGTGAATATATTTGCAAGCTTTTGGTTTACTGGAGCACGTGCATTTCTACCTTCTTTCAACACGTGAATAACGTCAAAGGAGTAAAAAAGAAGGTAGTGGCAGTGATGCATTACCCAGTGTGACATCAGCTGTTGGCAAGCATGCAAAGGTAAGTACAGAAACAATACAGCTACACTGTCTTTGGAATGATCTTCACAGCTCCTGGAGGCATAGTCCACTCTTCATTTGCCCAGCCTGCATGTCTCTGGGTGCTCAGTCTTCCACCTGTCATCTGCCCACTGCTTCTTTCACTAGGACTGGTGGTCAACACGGTGAAGAGCGAAAACTCTCATGTGCATGAACCCAAGTATGATTTTAAAATTAGGTGCTGTTCTTTTTCTCATTGATTTAATTTTGTTAATTTATGCAAAAGGCCAGACTGAATGAATTCTTTTTCTAATTATTCCTAAATCCTTGTACTAACTACTGAATAATTTCAGGTTAATTCCAAACTTCTTGTATTGTTTTACTACCATGCCCCAAAGAACTGTACCTACATTCATTTATTCCTTGATCTCTCCAAGAGCAATAAGAATTCCATGTAGCTCAGTAGGTCACAACAAAGGTTTTTGTAATATGGAATGGTTGAACAGTAAAAACTTATGTTTATGAAACTGTCATTATTTTCTCACTCAAAGCAATGATTCAAAATGCATGGATGGATGGGTCATCTGTCTGTATTCTCTTCATGAGATCCACCCTGAGGCAAGAAAAGAAAAGCTAATGGATCATATAAAATGAAACAGCAAAGTCACATAAATGCAAACAACATTTCTGTATCTTTTAAGACATTAATGTTGAATACTATAATGTGTCAGTCATATTTTTTCTTCAATGCATTCATAATCAAATCTTCCCCATGCTTGCTTTGAATCAAATAAAGTTGCTTTGTTTTTCAGGATGTTAATGGAATAGCAAAGGATATACAGAAGAATGAAAATGATTAGAAGAAAAAAATATAATGGATTATAAATGCAGTATTTTGACCTATAGAATCTGATTCTTTTTAGAAGCAAAGTTTTAAAAGCTGTAAATTCCTGTAATAAGCATTTAGGAGCATGACGACAGTTAAATAAATCTCTATTTTATTGATGCAAACAAATAAATGTAGCATATGTTAATGTCAATGTTGTTTCAAAAAGTGATTGCAGAAAAAACTAAGTACACTGTGGTTTTCATATCAGGTGGTATTTTGTGCATTATATATATTTGTGCATGTGTATGCATATTGATACAGCACTATTTAATGAAACAGGTTTTGTTAGCATTCGGTCTTGAATGATGGTATGCGTATTTTCAAATCCACTGAATATAAATTTGTAAATTTTGTTTAGAAGTCGTAATTCAATTTGCAATTAAATATCTCTTATTTAAGAAAAATTGTTTTCCAGGAGGTAAATTGTCATTGGTGTAGCTGTAATCCAAGGCTGATCATCAGAAATTCACTGCTCCGAGATTTTTCTCCTCTGTTTTTCTCACTTTTTGTAAGTACAAGCCCCATGCTTTGTAACTGATCATATTTTAAGATGAAAGCCATTTATGGGACAGCTGAAGTGTGATCCATTGGACAAAATATAGAGAAGAATACACCCAGTCTTCACGATTGGATACTTGACAGTATTTTCAGCAAGCTGGGTACTTTTAGATAGTTTGACTGTTCTCAGATACACATTTTAGAAGGAGTAAAATTTTGCCTTAGTAAATGCTGGTTTTTACCACTGCCAATAAAAGGAGCTTAGTGTGGCTAGTGCAGATGGTTACACTGCCATTGTCTGTGAGTTGAGTTGCTTCCTTGTCCTCAGCTGAATAGATAGATTTTCCCAAACCACAACAATTAGAATGCAATAACCTAATTCTTTTTATGTAACATGGGGATGTACATTTGAGTCCTGGAAGCAGTACAGACCGTTTCATGATGCACCAGGATAAAACATACACTCGGAGGAGAGAGAATTACAATCAGTTATATTTTCCCCATGTGCACGGCTTATGTGAAAGGATATGATGTGCAAGGAACATTGCTAAAGATTTCTTGTCACTTTAAAGAAGTTATTTGCTCTTTCTGGGTTTCAATTTATGTGCAGAAACAATCTTTCTCTCCTGCATGCATTTCTATTAAAAAGTCTTTAGGACAGGAGTGGTCTCTGTTACCTGTTTTCTTAGTGTCATTTCCTAAAGAATTCTCTGCTAACTATGAACCTATGGAGAAGCACAAACACCCCTAAAATAATGAAAATAAATATGGTTGGTTTGTTGTTTGCTTTTTTTTAATCACAGCTACTAGTCGTAGATACACATACATTTTAAACTTGTTCAGTTTCAGAGTGCTTTGAGACCATATCAGTGTTCTCAGATGTTGCTTCCGTTTATTGTAAAACTAAGTCACATTCAGCTGAATGACTGCGAGGGAAGATATTGCATGACACAATACCAAAGGAGAATGTTAAACTTTGCATTTTGAGATGTAAGCAAACTGATTGCTTGGTAGAATGGCATCAGTAGTACAGGAAACCTCCAGGGCCCCTTCAACAGCCACGAAAGGGGCTTTAAAAAGACCGCAGTAATTGCCTGCAAAGAAGTGTGTGATCATTAACTGTTAACCTGAAACTTCAGTAATGTTTTATTTTACCCATGAGTGCTTTTTCACTTTCAGAGTGAGCTCTGCTACAGTGTCAATCTTCCCAGAAAAATCCCTTTGACTTTGCTGGTGTTTTGGTGTGAAACTCAACCTACTCTCTGACCAAACATTGCTTGGCATGTTGCTGGCACAAGCGGAAAGTAGTAGCATAAAATAATCACTTATGCAATGTAACAGGAAGGATTGCCAAGAATAACATGGGGTTTTGTTGCAAACCACAAAACGAAGAAAAAGCCTGGAAATTATTTTTAAACCAAGTCCAAAAAAAGAAGAGTGCTTATTAAACCGGATTGTACAGCTATTCTCCATCCCCTCAGATTTAGGATGTATTTATGGCATTGTATAAGCAATATGAAGCTATAAATTTGTGTCCTGGAAGCATTATAGACAGGTTAGCTTGGTATATAGCTGGTATAAATACAGGCAGATACACACAAGCAAGCTGGAGTTGCTGTATAAGTTCTCTTTCTCCCATTAACACTGCTAGGTGTTGCAATTCCCTCCCCATTTACTGCAGGACTAATTAACTGAAATGAGTAACATGTGTGAGCACTGACATTGCTATTAGTTCAGGAGCTACCACATTTACAGGAAATGTGATTATCTGCTTGTATATATGCAACCTGTATCATGGACAGCTATGTGCTTGTAGCATGCCGTGTAATCATGTGCTTTTTCACCGAAGGTTGAGAAAGCACAGGCTTTGCTGTATCTTTTCAAAAAGATACAGCAGAAATGAAGATTCCTAGGTAAAAATGTCCACCAGCACTGTCAAGTTATTTAAAATGGGTAAATTAAAGTGATTTTCAGTTGTCTTGTTTGCTAAGAGAGAAGAGGAAGAATTCTAGATAAAAAAAGTTTGGGAGAAAATGTAAATGAAATATTGCAATTTAGGTTTCATAAAAAGATGAAATATTGACCCAAATTTGGGATTGGATGGATACCCAGGATGAACACCTTCCTTGTTTGTTTTTTTCAAGAAACCTTGACAGTCATTTCAAGCATATCTTTCCTACGGAAGAGGGTATCTTTCTCCTCACCAGATCCTAGGCCAAAACACGACGATCCAGTGACCAACGTGTTTATGGATGACGTCCATTAACAAGAGGCAAATAGGACATGCATGTGATTCATGAAGAAGTGGTAATGTATTTACTGCAGCTGAGTTCATCAAACAGGCATTGTATATAGCACTGAGCAGTATTTTAGAAAAGTCTGAGGCGGCCACATGGTGCAAACCCATAATAAAGTGCACAAGGACATTAACCAGAGCTTAAATAGAAAGCTGAAGCTGGGGATGAAGGAACAGCCTTAAATTAGATATTTCATAATTAAAGGTCAGTGAAGAAAAGCAATTTCTATCAGAGAAGAAGAGGGACTGTCCTTGCCCTAAATTCCTGGAATATAATTTCTATTCAGTTATTGAATTTCCCCAATATCTTTTCGTCTTGAACACTATACTAATCAAATATTTCAATATTGTAACATTGCAGAGAAATTCTCTGTTAATAAATATGGCCAGAATATTACTAAGCCTGAGAAGCTTCTTTGTTTGCATCACCAGAAAATTTGGCCCTGACAAATTTTTCTTGCTTTCTTCCTACATTTTCATCAGTTCATTCTCTCCTTAGCACTTTTTATGATTTTGAAGCCCTGATTATGTCTTGACAAATATTTTGAAATTTTCATTGATACCACCAAATCACATCCATGAGAAGCTACTTTCAGGTTTATGCTGGTCTACATCCACTCGTTCAGTGGATGAAATATTACAAGTGGATGCTTGTTAAAATATTACAATATTACAGTGGATGCTTATTACAAGAACACTCTCTGAACAATAAAATAAAAATTAAATATTTTATTTCTTTGTACTTCCCCATTATGTTATTGCTTTCTACCTTTCATGTCGTGTACCTTTCTTTCCTCTCCATTTTTTGTCTCGTATCTACTATTTTGTGTGCAGTAATCCTTTCTATTTCCTTCTTGTTCTGCTTTGTTTCAACACTTTAGTGTTTTCTGCTGTTCTCTGGCTACCTGAGTATGTTCAATTTTAGTATTAAACTTACCCAGAGATATCTAATTTGAGAATATAATTAAAAGCACCTCTGTTAGGTTCTGTCTTTTTAGTGGAAAGCATGTTATAGCATTTCAATTTTCAAGATATGATAACTAACAATATATTACCAGAAAAACTAATAAAAAATGTCAGGTGATATGCAATAGATAGCAGCTTGTGCATGGTATCTCTGATGAACTAAAGCCTGGGTAGAGTTTTTCGATGCCTAGGAAGTAACTAAGACATACTTACACAAGCAGTTGAAATGTGTTTAACTATAGGTCTTCCATGTTAATATCAAGAAAGGAATGAAGCAGTGTGAAAAGGAAATTCAGCTATGGTTAGAAGGAACTTTTCTTATTACTTTGTGCTATGAGTTCATTGGTTCTTACAGATGGAGATAGAGAGGAAAAAAAAGAAAAAAATGTAGGAAATAAAAATGGAATAGTAATAGTAATAGATTTAAACAAGGAGTAAGTAAGATTGAAGCTTCTATGATTGTTATAATTAGCATAATTATTGGGAGATATGTGCTTATCCTATGCTAGTCTCTTGGGGGTAACCTGGAAAGGGCAGTACAGAACAGGAGCTTAACGTCAAGATTTTATTTGCTGTTCTTACCCTTTTCCCATTGACTGTAACATAATTCTCACAAGCTGGAGGTATTTTAGAGTCTGAATTCACATCTCTGTCTGCTATGAGAACCCTGTGGTTCTAAGGCCAGAAAGAATTTCTATGACTGCCCATTGTCATACAATGTTCACGTTGGTCATTGAATATTTCTCAGAAATTGGATGGAAGAACAAACACACGGAATTTTATGAATATGTGTTATAGTTTGAGAAACCAGTAACAGTTTATTGTCATTTAGACACTCATTCTATCAGTCAATGAACCCTCCCTGTCTGGGAAAGGAAATTGGGAAAAACCAAGGAATCCTGGAAGCTGAAGTATAAACAGATTTAATAGAAGAAGATTAGATAATTAACATTAATAGCACTAAAGAACCAATACTGATCCCGATACCAATACAGAATATGCAAAGATTATACTCAGCCAATTCTATCAGTAGGAAGCTGTGCACTCTCAGCAGTGCACAGCAAATGTTGGACACTGCAACTCTACGGCTTCGGGCAGAAGGGAAGGCCTCAAGGGTCCGGCACTGGGGCACGAAGTTCTCAGGATCGCACCCATCAAGGGAGAGAGAGAACTTTGCAGCAAACCTTCTAATTTATAGTGAATGTGACGTTCATGGTATGAAATAATTCTGTCGTCCAGCTTGGGTCAATTGCCCGGGTCTCACTCCTCCTCATCCCTGCACCTGGGTAGGCTCAAAAACACTGAGACCTTGAAACCTACACACCATAGCTGGCTATAAAGTAAATATTTTCACAAATTCAGACACTGGAGTCTTCTAAAAGTGCAGTTTTCCCAAGTATTAGAATAGAAATTAGTCCTGTGTCACTCAAACCAGGACAATATACAATTTGTTATTTGTAATTGCTTTATATTTTCAAATAGAAATAGGGCCTAAACTCCATGATTCTTACCATTACAGCAGACTGAAGAGATATGTGTATAACTACAGAAGTAAATAGAATTTTGCTTGAGTTTTCTAATATCAACAGGGAAACAAACTGATATCTTCTAATTATTTTTTTTTTGTTTAAAATAACACCCTAATTTCTAGCTTTCTGTTCCCAGTTCGCAACAATATAGTTGAAAAGTCATTTAAATAAACACATATAAAGGAAAGAAGCTACAGGCCACCCTAGGCAAAAGGTTATAGAAAATCAAAAAGCAATAGAGTGAAAATGAAAAAAAACCTTTTTATTTCTTTTTAAACTATCCAGCTAGTTAGTGATGAGGCCTATAGAGAAACAGAAAAATAATTCTGTGCTTGACTTACCTAACAGTAGACTGAATAAAGCTTCTTAAACTATGCTATAGAGAACAATTCCACACTAATGGCACATGAACTTAGATGATCTCAGATGATCTTTTCCAGAGTTGATTCTTATGGGGCTACTTTCTTCTCTGATATACCCATTAATGGCTTATAAAAGCGAAGTAGAGAGAGTGAATGCAAAAGGTTATTATCAAAAAAGTTCCCCCTAATTGGTCAACAGATCTCTTCAGAAGAAGACACCCATTACAGTTTCTAATACCTCAATCAATATGTTATAAATAATGTTATGTATTTTCTTTAATGAATTTATCCTTTACATGGGCAGTTACGTGGTTGTGTTAGAAGGAAATCTTCACAAACCAATGTAGAAGATGTTTAATTTGTCACATGCTTTAATGCAAATTTTTTAATTGTCAGTGGCTTTTTGCTCCAATATGTTTTGTGTGAGCAGCAAAGTGACTTTGGAGTTACACACAAAGCACAGCCCTCACGATACAGTACTGGAAGTAAATAGCTAGGACACGCATGTGCAGCTGGCATCACACACAGAACTCCAATAGTCTCCATAATATTAATAGCCACTGTAAGCAAGGTGATCTGGGTTGTATCCCCACTTTTGCAGTGAAACAGGAGACATCTAAGATTTGAAAAGTAACTGCAGCTATAAAGTCCTAAATGGCTGCAGACGTGCTACAATATATAACAGTTTCATAGAATGTTGGAAATTTTAAAGTTAGAATAAACTGCAATGTGACACCCACCCTATGACCCCCCCCCAAAAACACCTAAAAACCAAAAAAAGCTACATGGTCCAGTCTCATAAGCCATTGCTCGCCATGATGTTGCGTCATAGCTAAAGAATATTGTTACTGAAGCATTGCTGGTTTATGGTGTTTTGCGGCCTGTTAAACACTAGTGTTGTTGTGTCTCCTGCAAACTTTTCTGTATTGTCCTTGGAAAGCACTCCCATGTACTCATCAATAAATCAAATTGTAATGAGAGTTAATGAAAGAGGAGTCTTTGTTCAGTAAAATACTAATGCCACTTCTTGTTATTCACTCAGTAAAAGTATGGTTGGTTACACATCAGAGATGATAGTTCAGGCAGGGTTTGCTAGGAGGGCAAGCCATCGTTATTTCTCCCTGATGGGACATACCCCAGCTCATCCTGAGGCCGATAAGTACTTCCTGAATTACTTGACTTCCTGTGAAGTAAGTGAGCTGCAAAATCAGAATTAAGACAAGAGATAAATGTGGTTCTAAGTATATCAAAGAGTTATAAAAATTTCAGACCCCGCTTTTCCGCTGTCCTTACAGAGTGCTTAATTTAGTTTAAGACTGCATGGACTTCAGGTCTCATCTGTACTGTAAAGGATTTGCATGGTTGATTCCTATTGCCATTGCTTTCATTCACACCTACCTACCAACCATGCCAGGGTCTGTTCTAAGAAATGGAAATTAGAGACACACAGCTGAGCTCAAAAGAGCAATATTTTCTCACTATGTTATAGCTGGCTTGTACCAAAAAGCCATGTTGTTCCATGTTTACTCATATTGAGGGGAAGCTGATATGACAACTTGGCTTCTTTCATGGTGCAAACCTGAGGTAAGATATGACAGTCCTGCCGTCATTCCCTGCCTTATCTCTGACCAGGGCCTGTGTCTCCATCACGGCACCTTCTACACAGAAGAGGAGACAGCTCCCATCTGAGCGAACCCGAAGAAAACCTCTTCTGAAGAGTACACAGATTGCTCAGTCCTGTGCTGCAAACCATTTGTCTGCAGACTCTTTCTCTGTTTTGCAGTTAAAAATTAAAAGACATCTTGTAAACAGACACCCAAGTAAAGCAAATGCCTGTCAGAAAAAGAAAGTCATACTCAGTTTCCATAATTTGCGACTTGTACAAGTTTACACAAAGATGAAAGTAGAGTGGCGTATTTCTGTTCCCTCTTCTTTACTTGCATGATATTTCATTATCACAATTTCACTGCAAGGTCTGCAAGGACCTCAACTACCGAAACATAAGAAAAAGTAGACAGTAATTTTTTTATCTGTATTTGTTCTACTAAAGACAAAATAATTTTATGAGATAGTGAAAAAAGAATTCTCCTTTGGTCTTCAGATATGGGAGCCACATCTCCTGGGTACAGAGCTTATTCACATATAGACCGTTGTCAAAAACAACACTGGCAATAATTCTGTTGAGAAACTGAAAATGGCAAGACAATCCGAGTCATCTTATTCAAAGTGGCAAAAGAGGAGAGTTGTATTCTTTGACAAAACAAAATTGGATCTAAACCATGAAGTGTGTACTGCCTCTTATTTGAAATTGTCAGTGAAAACCCTGTGATTCCAAAGCCAATCTGACTATGATAGACGATAAGAAGCAGATAGTAGCTCATTTTAGCCATTCTGCCAAAATCAATAGTATTTTACAGAGCTTCAGTGAGAAACCACTTGCCATGCCAACAACTGAAGCACTGTGAATCAAAGAAATGAAACTCTTCTTTTCACATGCTTTGATGTAATTGAAGGTAAAGTGACGGAGGTATTCTGTAAGCCTTGTGGCATTAATAGGAGTGGAATTTACCTCTCTCTGCAGCCTTCTGCTCAGCAAAGCTGCCCTCAAGGTCAGCAAAACTTTTGCCTGAGTAGAGACTGAAGGGCTGAAGTAAGTAGTGGGTCTGAAACAGATCAGAGGTGTTTGAATGCTAGTTTGAGAGGTTTAGTTTGGAAAATTGATCACAGCTACTCAGTGTGAGCTCAAGAGAAGGCTTCACCCCACCACAGCCATCCTCCTGTGTACATAATCACAGCTTCAAGGATGTTTGAAAATTGTCATCTGTGAACCCCAGAAACTTGCTCATTTCCAGCCTGCATTAGGGTTGTTATTACTTAGGAATCTGTATGATCTCCTGTCATGCCTTCCCGTACACAGCTACACTCCTCTTCACGAGCTGGGATGCAGAGGGGGAAGCTGGGGGCAGGACCCAGCAAGGGAGCACTGTCACAAGCAAGCATCTCTCCTTCAAGAGGTCAATTCCCTCCCAGGCATTTGCTACCTGAATAGATCACAGTTGCATAAAAATCTGACCTTGCTTCTATCTCCCTCTGTCAGACTATTACACCTTTGAAACAACTTCTTGTCACTAATAAATAAGCTGCAACTATTGAAGGTTTCAGGACTTGATGATACACAGCTTTGGATGTATTAACAGTGCATTATATATGTGATAGGCTGGAGGTTAAAATTGCCTTAGTTGCTAAGATCTATTAGAGTTAAGCATTGCAGTTTCCAATATTTGTCTTTCAGGTCTAAGAAAGTGCTGTTTTGCCTCAATTGGCTAAAAGAGTAAAATTGCAAAAACCTTATCAAAGAATAAACAAAACATAAAAAAATTAAAAAAGTTCCTTTCCAAAATTAACTGTTGTATGAAGGTTTTCAACAGTGTCCCCTCCTCTTTTCGTTAACATTCAGAGAAGGGACGTGTGCCTTCATGAAGGGCCACAGATCAGCGATATGGGTAGTAACATGCTTCTCTTTCTCCAGTCTCTCCTCTACTTTGCAGGGGCTCTAGTTATAAACCTTCCACTGATGACATCAGCTGCTCTGCAAGCAGTTTCACCACCGAGTCCTCAACTACAACCTTTGCAACTTACTAAAGATGCCAGGATTTAGTAGGGTTTTGGCTTGTAGGCAAAACCAAAAATGCTTCCAAATTCGTTTCACCAGGTATCCCAGCCCAGTACCTACAATCGCTAGAGGACGGCTCTAAAATCGGGGAGTGTGTGTACTGTTATCACTATCACCTATTCTTCTGAGAAGAACAGAAAGGAGGATTTATAGTCAGAATTTCCCATGACGAGGAGATTTGTCAGAGAAGGGACCCACTGCACAATATCTGGATAAATTTCTCTAAAATCACATGGTTTTCTTTCCTTCTTTTGGTTTTCTTGCTTTCTTTGTGTCTATCTATTGACTGGTCTATCTTATCTATTTGTCTCCAGTTGCCCTTCCATTTGTGATACTAAGTAAAACTATAAAACCTGAGGGTAGAAATACAGAGTTGGGTAACTCTTTGACCCTGGGATTAGAAAGAAGATAATCATGACAAGTTGCAGGCCCCGAACACTCTGAACTTTTTTCCCCTCATAAATGTAATTCTTTAGATGAAAACACTTCTGGGGAAGTAAATATTCCTAGGTTGAAGTGTAGTTTAATTTGTCATTGTAAGTGGTATTTGTTCTACATTCACTTCATAATTTAACTTGAAAAGATTTATCCTTGAGTGTAAAGAAGTAAAGTTTTTCAAAACCCACTTTGCCTGTGAGTAGTTTATTTTCTGAGGCATCCATAAAAGGCAACTAACCTAAAGTGTTTAAAAACATTTGTCCATAACAATAATACTAATAATAACAACAACAACAACAATAAAGTCTAATGCTGGGAGACTTCTGAAAATGTCATTTGCATAGAGAATAATGTTGCCACACCTGGTTTGTCCAGTTATTCTGGGGGGAAGGGAGTGTTATTGGCCTGCATAAACTGATTTAAACCATTATTTTCTAACTAATTCATGCCCCAGTTCTGGATATTAAATGCTACAACCTAAAAAGAATCTAATAAAATTCTAATTTTTGTCATATGAGATTTTATTATACAGCTTTTGAATTTACTTTTACACCTTGCATAAGGTGATAAATCAGTGTGCTCCAATACAGCAGCTATTCAGTCACATACATTATGGCCTCATGGCTTCAGAATACTAATTTCAACTACTGGTTTTAAAGTGTCAAACCTCAGGTGATTACTTTCACAATGTTTATTTTTAGAGCCCTTTTTTTTAGACATCACTGAATATAAATATCGGTATGTCAGCAGCTCAGCACAAACTATGCTAGAAAACCATTTGTCTTTGCTTGTTGAAATAGTTTTTGTAGATATCGATTCACGTTCATTTTTTTCATACCGATTCCTTTTAATGCAGCTACTTCAACAGTAGACAATAAAGTATGTCCTTAATGGAATAATTCTGCATGCTTCTGTGGATCAGTAGTCTATTTAAAATTGAGTTTGTCAGACTCAGATGCCACTGCCTACTTGTTCTTTAACAAGAAAAAGAGAGAAATAGTAGGTAAATAGGTGGATACATAAAATTAGTGAAGCTCCATTTATTTGCTCCACAAAAGAAAGTGAAGCTTTTTGCTGTCATCATGAATATCCTGTTGGAGGACCATTTGAAAAAAATGCTGGATGTACACTGCCCCCTTAAAACAGGTGCCAGGCAAATCCTGATCTGAATGCACCCGTTGTATGGATTTACATATGACACACAGTGCTTGCACTGCAGTGAATTTTAAAATAGAAGGCTACTGTTTGAAGCTTTTGACCAAGTACCAGTAGATTTTAAACTATTACTAAGACTTTCCACAGACTGTCATAAGACAGTCTTCCACAGAGGTGAACAAGGAGAAGAAACTTAATTTCTTTGTATCGTTACTTCTCAACCTTAACCCCACTTTAGATATGTCATTTGTCTTAAAATGTGAGAATTGTATTGCAGTCAGAGACTCGTTTGATATCTTGCATTTCTGATGAGTGTTTTTAAGGAAAGTAAGTACTTCTTCCTAACTCTGAATGTTATCTGATGCTAAAACAGGGAAACTGCCTTCTCTTGACTGAAGTTATAACCTCTGAACACTGCAACGCTAGGCTTAACAGGTTGCTTAGCGTTACCCTAAGTCACGGAACTGCAGAAGCAGCGCTTAGTCACATATGTTTATGTATTTCTTTAAAAAAGAAATCAAATTATTTCTTCTAAAAAGGCTTTGTTGCAGTGAATTCTAAGAGTTAATGGCATCAAGTGTGTTAGCAGTTCTACATGAAGCTTGTTTTTTGCTGAGCATAATATTTGATATATTGGTATTCCAGAAGGCATGTTTTTATATTATTAACTGTTAACACTAAATCCTCAGTAGGACTCTTGTCCTTCTCTAGGGTTGCATTAACATCTAATCAAAAGTAGTAGCCACCATACAGATCTACTTTGCTAAACTTCATATAAGGCAAGACAGAGAACTGAAAAGGGATTACTGAGCATCACTGTACAGTCTGTATTTATTGGCAAAACTACTACGACACAGTGTGCTCTCCTGCATCCCAAATGTGAATATTGCCCCCTCAAATTAATGGGTGTGAAATAACAGTGATACTAAACTACTACTAGAGATCCTAATCCATGGGCTTTCAAGTGTTGTAGTGTTTGCTTACACCATGATACCATATTCCTACACTTTTGCCATCAAAATCACCTTTTCAAAGCTTACTTTTTTTTTGTAAACAATGGATGTTACTTATACATTGTTGTTGTCATCCTTAAAACTACAGAGGTTTCAAAGAGGTGTATAGTTTCTAGGCAACAAATTCTTATTACCTTTGAGGGCAATTAGCATTTTTTCCCCTTATATTCTTCTGAAATACCATAAACAGACGTATTTAGCTCAAAATTGAAATAATATATTAAGGCAATTAAATGTAGTTAAAATATATTGCTTTGTTGAAACTGAAACATTTCAAAATAGTGAATACTGTTCAAAGTATTGTCTTTACTCTGGTGAGGAGCAAAACCAAATTTCAAACCCTTAAAAGGTGTTGAAAACTTCAGAAAGTAAGAATTCCTTAAAATACCATCTGTAGCTCTTGGAGCAAAAAAGCAGATGAGCCATTACAGTTTCACAGAAATACAGTTTGCACACGCCATCATGTATCTAGTAAAACTTGGTCAGTTTTCCTCCTATGTCCCCTGCAGAAGTGTGTGGAGAGTAGCAAAGATAGCTCCTAAGCAATACACTAAAGAGGGATTTTTGTCATTGGGATGGATTAAAGTTCTTGGTTAAATGAAATACATTGCTGAAAGGAGCTTCAAACTGTACATCATCAAAACCATTTATTTGACAATCTAAGTCATCGTATGTGTCAAGGTGCAACTCTACAGGACAGATTTAGCTATTTCCAGAAAAATCCCTTCCCTTTGCAGAAATATGTTTTGTTTGACAGCTGAAGCTCCCGGACAAAGACCCTGGTAAAAATATGGCTGCATATGACTATGCAGAACAGTGCAGGTGTTTACAAGTGAAGAGAGAAGGATGTTTTTCTGTGCATCTGAGGAGAAAGTTATCAGGCAGACTTCTCTTCAGATACTTGGAGTCACACCAGCACCTTGTTGAAAACTGAAATACGTCATGTATTCATAGACCACATGGAAAGAGTCAGAGAAATGCATTTCAGTAGGAAATATGAGATAGCCTAATCAAAGCTACTGTACATCCCATACTCTTGAAAATCTGTTGGAGAAAACTAAACCAAACTCAGTAAATTTGTCCAAATTACAAGTCTTGTGCTTAAAGGGTCTTTTGTTCAGTATTGTAGAGTAACAGCCCAGGATTTCCTATATTCCATAGAGATTAATTCACAGGCAGCATCTGTACCAGAATGAACCAGGCAGTTCCTTCAGAGAGAGAAACTGGGAACATCTGGAGGCTACCTAACACAAGGCTCTAGACCTCACATATATTGGGTGGAAACTGCCCTACACCATTTCACTTGTGGAATTCGGAACATATTCTGATACTGATATGAAGGTTGTGTTGACATAACCACGTGGCAGTGTGGATAGAGGACAGGAGTCATCAAGTTGCTAGCAACTTCTGCTTCATCTGGGAATAAACTGAGATATGCCTAGATGACACTAGAAAGTGACATGTATTGTAGATAGAGAGGAGAGAAAAAATGCAGAAGGAGCCCATCACTGGTGTTAAGGAATATGCTTTCTTGACCCCATTGCTGACTATGATTTTGACTACAATGTGTGTAAAACATACTCTAGTCAGAGATCATAGAAAACAGATTTTCATAGCACAGTAACCTATTGCATTTTGTGTCTGCTAACTTAAATATGGTGATATAAAGGAGACAAAAAGGGAATTACAGACCCATATCTGTCCAAAGCTATTTTATCTAACCAGTAAGCTATTATAACCCCTTTTATTGTAGCTCAATATGCCAAGATACCTCTCAAGTCACGTCCAGCATTTAGATCCCTGAACTACAGAAGCATCCAGGTGACGCTAGAAAACAGCACAATTAGTTTGTGGAGATATGTCAGAGATGGTATCTATCCCACCACTGACATGCAGTTGGGAAGTCCTCAAGTAGTGTTCTCAGGAGTTGGTGGTCACTGTCCTATTTTAAGTTACTGTTATTACTATGACTATACCAGCAAAAGAGTCCTTGAGTGTATTTTTCTTTTCTATTTCTCCCTCCACTTCTCTGGGTACACTGTTCTAATGACATATGTGTAAGTGTAGTCAGCAGGTGGGATGAGGACCAGTAATCTTAATCTTTTGTCCTTCTGGCGCTACAGAATAGGTTAAAGCGTTGAGATAAATCAAAATGTAAAGTGCTGGTGAACCCACTTCCACCTTCTTTCTTGTCAGCTGTAATCTTTCTTCAGGTGTCATAAAGTTATAAATTCAGCAAAGATGTTAAAAAACTCATTCAGTGAAGAATTACTGAATGAATAAAATTCTTGTATTATCCAAGTATTGGCTCGTGTACAGTAAACTCAGTTCAGAAAAAATCATATTGAAGAATAACTGCATATATTGCCATGTTTTACCTTTAGCATATTTTTTGCTTGAGAATCAAGCAGAGGAATTATGGGACATGATACTCCCTAGATTTTATTCCAACTGTGGGTATCAGGAATGCTGAGAAAACCCTCCAATTTCCACCAAGTACTTCACATTGTCTCACATTGTGCAGCCATTGGTCTTTGTGCAAATATATTCGTACTCCCAACCACCAGTCACTCTTCTTATTCAGCTTGGGACATCCATTTCAACCTAACTGCAGAGAATATATGTGTGGTTTATTACACTAGGATAAAGATACCTAGGACGTAACAAAAAGTATCTGAAAATCTCTTAATGTCAAACTGTATATTTGAAGGGGAAAATTTTTAGCTTCTGAAAATCATTGCTTCTCTCTAAGCCCAGTGGAAATATATACATGGACCTACTCAAACCCTAACTTCATCAAAATACGTGATCAATTAGAGTTCACACTGCTGTCTGAACAACTGTGGTCCTAAGGCATTCTCATGGCAGAGATGAGACCTCCAGAAGACTGGTTACCTGGTTCTGCCATTTTCCTGTTATTTGACTTTTACCAAGTTGCTTCACTTCCAAGGACCTTCCTTCTTGACTTTTGTATATCCTGTCACATTACACTGAGAATTGTCCAAGATAATCTGCCTTTGTGACTGCTTTTGCTGTCAACTTTAAGCACAATAGGCCCAATTCGTATTAAACCACTCCAAGGAGCTGCAGACAGCTGCTACTTTAAGGCATTCCTTAAGCATAAGGTGATAGCTTTTCCTCAAGTACCTGTATTTATAATAGATTTCATTCAGACTAGGCTCCTTTGTAGTTTCAAAAGGGAATGCCCCAGGGGGAAAGAAATCAATGTTCAAGCACTTACTCCCAGAACTGCATCTTTTACATTTTCTACAATGGTTTCAATTGAAGGGGAAACTGAATCCAGGCTGCACTTTATAGAACATGCCCTCACCACTAGGCTGGAAAGTCAAATTTATTCTGGTCCCTCTTTCTCTCACACAGTGAACAGGAGGCAGAGATAAGGTTCCTTATGCAGGCTACTTTGCTATTAAAGCCCTCTGGACTGGATTTGGATAACTTCCAATACAAAAAAACACTGAACCTAGGCGTTCCACTTACTTGACGAGTGCTGTCCCTACTGATGGTTTTGCAAAAATGGATGCTGGTTACCTCTGCACTTGCCCTAAATAAACACACTCCATGCTTTGATTTCCATGAGAGCTCCATTAACCAAGTGGCGTGTGATACATTTGCTGTCATTTTAGACATGTTTTATTTTTCATCGCCACCTTTATTTAGCCGAAGACTCCAAAAAGAGGAAAAAGCCTTTGGCATTCAGAACAAAAATAGCACAAGCTAGGAGGAATCCTCATTCTGATTTCCTAGCTCCCTGGTAGAGAAGAAAGAAGAAAGCAGGGACAGCCAGCTCAGTAGGAAGCAATGGATCACAGTTGTTCGTGATAATACTAATAGTGCCTTTGAGCACTAATGCTAATTGCCTTTGAGCAATCAGACAGGTTGGATAGCGCATCAATGTTTCAATTGGAAAGGTACTCAAGTTCTTTTTCTGCATTTCCACCCTTTATGATATGTGTGTGCTCACATATGTGTGTCTGTAACGTAGGGAGAAAGTATTTCATGAGCCCAGATACACAAGATGATACTTCTTTTCACAAGTAGCAGAATAAAAGTGGATCTGTCAGAGAAAAAAAAAGAAAATCAGTGCCTCAGTGTGTTTGATTCAACACATCAATTCATATTAGATTAGTCTCAAGAGAAAAAAGGGAGGAATGAAGTATTTGAATTAGCTGATGTTAGTGGGGTTGGTATAATACCATTTACTATGACAGGCTTTGTAGTAGGACTAATGGTTTCCTTTGTTAGCTACTATTTAATTTAATTCAACGTATGACTAGGTATGTTGGGATCTTGACCATCAAAAAAAGAAAAAAAAAATACCCAAGGCAGTTTTAAACAAAAAAACAGTTTAGACTTGTTTAGACTTTCTGGTTTGGCTTTCCAAATACTTGAAATTTTATCACATCCAGTAATGGAGATTTGCCATGATGTGTCAGACTTGACTTATAACCTTAACTTCACAAGACTTTGATGATCTCAATACTGGTAGACTACAAGCAAACAAATGTGACATTTTAAAGTATTGTTAGTATTTAATATTTTACAAGAAGAAACTCAATTAGTGGAACTCAATTATTTCTTTAAAAAATTAAGTTCTGTCCAGATCCATCACTGAGGAGCTCCACTATTAGTTATTTTTATTATTAATATTTTCCTTTAGCTTTTCAAAATGTAAGCTTCACCAATAGCTTCTGATCAAAAGTTTTGCAATTTTATTTATGAGAAGGTCTGAAGAAAAGGGAGTAAAGCAAGATGCAAGAATAGGTAAGGAAGAAAGAGATATGCTCCACCAAGCCTAACATACAGTGCTATGTGTTTATTACGTTAAGTATAAGCAAACACAAATGTCTTTATTAACATGATCAACGTTCTTTGTAGACTTCATGGTAGCAAAAAGACCCTGTCAGGGATTCTTTACCTAATTCCCTTAAGTTTATGAGTTGATTCTTTCTCTATTAGTCCATCTGGCACTTCTGCTCCCTGTTAATATTGAACTAATTTTCCAGTTTCAAGCAAATTTACGAGAGTAGCGCGGATCTGAAAAACATTGGAGTACAACAAATGTGAATAAAGGCAGGTGAATGGAGACAAGACAACCTATTTCTGTAGCAACTGAATAAAAGGTTTCTGCACAAACTCAGCAACAGAGAATCCACAAAGAAGGATAAAACTTTATGAACATCTCAACAAAGTTAAAGCTTTAATGGATATTATTGCGGTTGCCATTGCTATGGAACAGACATGAGCAATCATGGACTGCAAAGATGAAGGCAGAGAAAGATCTAAGCACTGTTGGTAGGACAATGGACTGAAAGTGGTTGAAATTCAGATCAGTGGGCCAAAGAACTAACTTTCACAGCTCTTTTTGCATTTTCCCTGGAAATCTGAATTACCTATGTTTACATCTGAGAGGGGGATTCAATGACACACTAATTCCTATCCAGAGAAACTTGATAGCTTTGAGGTTTTTACCATTGTTGGAATGTGATGGAATCAGGCATTTCCGCTTAATTTTTACAAATTTAGAAAAAGATCAAGCTGCGCTACATAAAGCAATATACTCACTCATATACCGCAATTTTACTTAGCTAATTAAAATTGCATTAGTGAAGTGATCAAATGAAGATCATAACTGAGATTAAATCAATATATCAGTATTTTTTAAATTGTTCATTCATCAGAATAATACAGAAGTTAAATCAAATTCTGATTTTAGTACTTCAGGAATTGTTCAGTTTTAGCCTTTTCTTGGGATTATTTAGAGTCCTTGGCTTCTTTTTATCTGAGACTCAAAGTTCATTCTGCCCTAGTTGGTGTTTGCACAATTAAGGGTCAGGTTAAAAAAAAAAAAAAAGTTTTCTAAAACATTTAGATGTCTAATTCAGTTTGGAAGTCTATGCACAAAAGAGCAATGAAAACAAAATAGGTCTTCAACCATGTAAAATCAGTAGATGCCTTGAGTTTTTCCTAGGTGTATTCTCTTGTCCTGAGGAAAAGCATGGCATTATTGTACTTAAGGGTTTGGCTTGCTTTGTATGCCCAGCACCATGTTGGCTGTTCATGTAGCTTAGTATACAATACTGTAGTACACATATATTGTAAGCTACATTCAATGAATATATTCTGTGTACTGAACAGGAAGACCCAGACACGTATGCAAGGTCAGGATTGACAGCCTAAAATGATTTCCTGTCCTTTATCATTTAATTCATCTAAAAGGAAGTAAGTAACTGTCGTTTTATTTTTAAAGGAAACTAGTGGTGGTGTCACTTCTCTTTTCCACAAAGCCTCTTGTTAAAAACTTCAGACCAAAAAATTATGTATAAGGTTATGACACTTGGTTTGACAGGACTAAACTCCATACCTTTCAGATAAATTCAGTCCCAGTCAAGCTAAGAAGCAGAATTGTATGATTTAAGTGAAGAGGACATTATCTCTGTTGAAGGTAGGACGTGGTAGCAAAAGGAACGAGAAATTCACACAGTAAGAGAATAAATAAAGGAGAAATATCTTGGTATAATCTTCTTTGTGACCCAGCACCTTTCAAAATGTAGCAGTTTGTATTGTCTTTAAAATGTGAAAACTGGCGAAAAGATGAGGGGGTGGATATCAATGTGTTTTTGGTGTGTGCGTGTGTATGCATGGGTTTTACTTTTTATATGCTTGTTGGCTTTGGTTTGTTTTTATTTCACATTCTATTCAAATCAAGCTTACAAAGTTGACATTTGCTTTTTAGAAATGTTGAGATTAGGTTTCTGAAAAAGGAAACGTAAAAAGAATGGACTTTGCCTCTTATTTTCAACTAGTTCTTTCTTATACAAAAACCACAAGAATGTTGAATTAGCTAAGTCTCTTCTCCTAGTTAAAACACAATTTGTTTGCACATTTGGGGTTTTTTTTACCAAGTCTTTTTTATTAGCTAAAGGTTCCATTCATTTACTGTTAAAATTCTTACAGGCCAAAAAAAATCTCATTTGGAAAATATATTTAGCTCATTCATTCCATTTTTTTTAATACAGAGAAGAAATATCTGCAACATTTAAGGAAACATCAAGTTTTCTGCACTGAGCTGTCTGATGTTTGTATATTGCTGATGAAATTGCACGAGGCAGTTACTTAATGTTTTAATTTTTCTTAAACCCTGGAAATGTGGTTCATGGATTGAAAACTCATTGGAACACAGGAAAGAATCCCTGCATAGAAATGAGCCATTCAATCACTTCCACAGCATACAACTCGCAAATATGTGTGGGTCATATGGATAAGAGAAAGATCCTGCTTAAATGCTTAGTGCCAGCAGAAACAAAAAGCACCCAGGCTAAACCATTATTAAGTTATAAATAGGCTGTAAACATTTTAATTGCATAAAAGAGTTGGTTTCCTTGGGACTACAGCAATTTGCATAATGAAGTGCAGCAGTAGCCCTACAATATTCTGTGTTAACTGACATCAAGTGAGATTGTCAACTTTTGCAATGCTAGACAGCATTTGCTTGCAATCCTTTTTACATGGAAGGAGCTCTGAGAAGGAAAAATGCATGCATGAGGGGGAACTTTGCAACACATTTGTTTTTAGGATTTCATTCAACCCAGTCTTTTTTATAAGCACTGGTAAACAACACATGCTTCTTTCAAATAATATGTTGATGAGAATGATTATCTATCTTATTAGAACTCAGATTTCACAAAGAACCTCTCAGTCTAGCATGTCTATTTCCTTGCTAGCTGTGCCTGAAACAATGGCTTAGACCTGCAGGTTTGCCTTTTCAGGAGGACTGTCCCGTAAAACACTATTTCATTTACAGTTATGACTTTGGTTTTTTTTCCTGTTCAAGGGAGCTGATATTTTAGTCATCTAAACATAAGCCTCTAGTGCCATTTTAGATAATCCTAGGATAACCAAGACATCTGAATGAGACTTAAAGATGCAGCGTTGCAGGATTGGAAGGGAGTTCAGGAGGTCTCCAGCCTGATCGCCTCCTCAAAATCAGGTGAAGCATGAAACCAGTCCAGGTTGTTTAAAACTTTATGCAGTCTGATCTTGAAAACCTCCAAGGATGTAGATTCCACCACCTCTCTGGGCAACCTGTTACACTGCTTCATTGTGGCTCAGAGCTGCACGTCATTTTGAAGGGGCAGCTGTGAGCCAGACAAGTTGTACCCTAGAGATATTATAAAGCCATGAGATGCACTAAAATATCTCAAATTGTGTACAAGGAAGTAACCACAGTGTTGCTGATTGAGATTTCACCTAATGACAAAGAAGGAATTAAGTTGCAAAGTTAGACAGTGTAATGCACAATGAATAATCAGAATACTACTGGGTGCTTTTTAATGTTTGACTTAATTATTAACTTGTTTGGAAGATGCACAAGCTTGACAATATTTTGGAGGAAATCCATTCATTTTCATAGCATGTTTGGAAAGCCTGTAGGAGGTTTCTCTATCTGCTGGTCACGCTTCTTGTAAAGTAGCCCAAAATGCTGTTTGCCTTCTTCACAGTGAGAATGCACTGATGGCTCATCCACAGCCACACACCCACCATCATCTGCCCAGGTCCTCTCATGCAGGACACTGCTCAGCAAGTCCCTTCTCATTCAATGCTGATGTCTGAGGTTACTCCAAAGTGCAGAACTTTGCACTTCTCCTTGCTGAACTTCATTTCTGGACCTCACTGAATTTTTAATGCATCTTGTCACTTGTACCTCATATTCAGTATGTACATATCTCTGAGAAGTAACCTTGTGACAACACTTGCATGTTAATTTGGATTTGAGGTTCCTTAAGGTGCAATACAATGTTGTATTGACACCATGAATAATAACGCAAGATTGGTCTGGAGGAGACAAATGGGCTAATTATGGAAATAATTATTGAACAGTGTTATCCATAGCTACAGACGGACATTCTTACGCCGACAAGAAGCTGTGTACAGATGTCCTTTTCCACATCTAAATATGGTTGTTCAACTTGTCTTTCACCAACAGACTTATCTGCAAAATTTACATCTCCCAGATACTAGAATTTTAGATTATTTTAGGTTGACTTTATGAAATGCTAACAGTAAACAGCAAAAAATATCCCCTTAAAAATTAAAATATTAGTCTGTGTTGATATTCGATTAGTAAAAGCACAGTTGCACAAATATGTTGATATAACACATTGTCAGTTTAAACTTTCAAATTAATCTGAAAAATAACGATGGTGTACTCATAAATTTGGGAGAGAGTTTATTTTAGTTTTTTTTATTTTTTAATTCCAGAATTAGAATTAGTTAAAAAGGGTCATGTCAGGTTGGGATGTTTTCCAAATAAAAATTATCACAGGACTTTGGAAATCTTTAAGCTATATTTCGGTGCAAAATTTCACTGTGCAAAAGACTACACTTTGACTAACCAGAATTCTCTGCCCTGAGATTCAACATGCAACAATAGAATTGCAGCAAATGATAATATTTATAGAATATAGTATTTTTGCCACTGTTTGGATATCACAGTGAACCCCAGATTGCTATATTCCTATCAAAGTATGTCAGCTGGCTGTCTGGCAGAAAGGGGGTTTAGGGGAGGATTAAGGATAAGTCCTTTTCAAATCTATTTTAAAATGTAGCCTTGGGAAACTCATCCATGAAAAAAGACATTCAAGAGTTATAAGAGATACCACTAAGTGTATCCCTCATTGCCAGTTCTTTTAGCTACCTCTTTTCCATTGGTTTTCCCTTTGTTTAGAAACATTAACTCTGCTTTAATAATTTCTTTGTGAACAGAAAGAGAAAAAAAATGGCTGATTTTGGTTTTTCTGTCTTTTAATAGCCCTTAATGCTTAATTTGATGAATGTTTAGCAAATGTGGTAAATACTGAACTGATGTTACCTAGATGTCAAAGGCCAAAATCTTTCTCAGCGTATGTAAAATATTCACAGCAGGTGCATAGGCAAACAATTTGCTGATGGAGCACATACAATAGTTTTAGCATTTTTTTGGCCATAAGCCACTAGTAAGGACTTAAGGGCGATGACTGTATTAGCACTGCAGATTTGGGTCTCACTGTTGTTGTGATTCATTTTATTCAATTCCTCAGAGTGAATAATATCATTAACACTGAATTTCTTCCAAAGGAACAACACAAACTTATTAACTAAATTCATTTTGAATCTATTTCCCTTCCCTCTGTCAGCCAGCACTTTTGGTCAGACACTTTGGAAGATTATTTCCTGGACAGAAAAAGAATGAGAAATGCTAATCTGACTAAAATTATGTTGCATATAATATTTCTGGAAGATTATAAAAGTCATGTTCACAATAGCGGCTGATTGCTCCCTGTATTTTCATTACTCTTCCCTATTTTGATCTATTCATGGTGGCATTGGAAGGAGAATCAAGAATTTAATTTCTGGGTGTGTCTGGATAGTTAGATAACTACTTTTTCAGCTTGCAGAAAACTGTTACCTAATTCCATAGTCTTCTTAAATGGGAAATACCCATTAACACACAACTGCTTTGCTCATGGAAAGGATTTGAGCAAGTTTCATGGGATTAAAGGTTCACTCTGTAGCCATGTGTCACTTTCTGGATGCAGCTGAATTAAGTGAGTAAGATGCTGCATTAATTTATCCCCAGCTGCAGTTTACTGTGTCAGGAATGGATGTTTCTTCACCTTCCAGTCTTCTATCATACCGACTTCTGTGACACCTCCCTAGGCAGGTTCAAGCCACATAATCATAATGATATATACATTTTCAATACAGATGTTTTCTAACCTGTCTTGGTCTGATCAGTTCAGAGAGTTAATACGCATGCAGGTGTGCTGGAAAAACCTGAAGGGTCAGTAGCCTTTGGAGGAAGAAGGGGAAGAGGCTGAGGAGTCATCTGAAGCAATGCAGAACAGAATATATGGGCTTAGGGCTGCCAGCTAAAACAGCAACATCTAAAAGCTCGGTACTCTGTATTCTAGCTTCCTCTATAAGAAGGAATTTAAGCACCAGAGGGGGAATAATCACATGTTGCAAGGAGCTAGGAACAACCCTGGGAAAATGATGAGTCCTGTTTATGAGCTTGAGAGATGGAAGATAATTAATACCTATTTCTTTTAGGTTTAAAGTCTCCCTTTGTAGGTAGCAGGTTCCTTTTCCTTCTGTTCCATTAAAGAACTTAAGTTGATTCATTATCTTCCTTGCAGACTTTGCCCAGGATAACGATGGTGATGATGGTGCAAGTCCTCTGTGGAATAGATCTATGGCTGTCTTACTGGTTCTTTGAGAGGCAGAATGGGGTTTTAGGCAACTGAAGGACATTCAAACCTGTTGCGTTCCAAAGAAAGTGCAGGCTACCAGAAAGACACTTACTCCACTGTGCTGCAGTACAGGAAAGAATGAGTCTCAAAGCAGCTCCTGGAAGGGGTTGGATCTTGGAGAAGAAGGAGAGGTAGAGAGAAAAGGCACATTTCACTGCACTTGGCTGGAGAGGGTACACATTGGGAAGAGGAGGGGAGGAAAGTGAAGAGCAAATTCTATTCCTATTATTATTTGTACATTTTTGTTAAATAGACTTTGGTTAAAAAAAATCCAAAAAGTGGAAGTCAGGCCTTCCCCTACATCACTGAGAGAATATTTTACTTTATAAAATAGAGATTAATGGCTCCTGTTACACACAGATTAGCCTTGTATTTCTTTTCACATAGCGGGGAGTAATAACAAGGTTAGATTTTTCCTCATCTTAACTTCCTGGGCCAGTGTTTCAGCTCTGGGGCTATCATGTGAAGGTGATAGATTAGGTCACAACTTTGAGCTGCATTTTTTTCAATTTAGGTACAAAGTGTTAGATTCATCTCAGCTGCAGACATCTGAGCATCGGGCATCCAGTCAAAGTTAATCATATTAATTTTGTATTAATTCAAAAGATAGACAAGTGGACTAGCTTACTCTTAGGTCTATGTTTAACTTCTGGATGTTTAGGTGATATGGTCACTCTCCCTCATGTAAGAGAGACCCTGAAGTTTCTAGTATTGAGTTTCAAAGGTGAGGAGAAACATAACTCAGATGCAACTTATTCCTCAGGTTGAGCTTTTGCAAGGGGACAGTTTCATTCTGTGAGCAATTTTGTCTTCTCAGTTCTCAATCTTGACTAGGGAAATCACAGAATTCACAGAATTCACAGAATTCACAGAATTGTTAGGGTTGGAAGGGACCTCTGGAGATCATCTAGTCCAACCCTCCTGCCAGAGCAGGGTCACCTACAGCACGTTACACAGGACAGCGTCCAGGCGGGTTTTGAATGTCTCCAGAGTGGGAGACTCCACCACCTCTCTGGGCAGCCTGTTCCAGTGCTCCACTACCCACTAGGGAAATCCACTTTTGGTGTAAATCTGCTACTTCGTATAAGCAGTGAATTAAGTGGATTTTCTAAGAATATTTTCTACTGATAATAAAATACTATATTCTATAGTAAAATTATAATACTGTCCTCACTAAAATATGCAGTGCAAGAAGAGATCATTTTGAATGAAAAAGCATTTGCAAGCTTGTTGAACAATAGCAAAGCTGATTTTGTTAAATTATAAATTATTGCTCTTCTGCTTGCCTCCATTCAAGAAGTGTTTCTGTAATTACCTCTTGGTAACAATTGTTAAATGAGGGGGAAAGAAAATGGTTTAACTACATGTCTCATTTTTCATAACTTTAAAGCTATTTAAGAAGCAAATTTATATTTCCTCATCCCATCGGAGAAAAAAAATATTGAAATACACCTGATATATGTATTACAGAGATAACAACAGACTGATTATATACATAGTTATATGAAAGCTGTATGCAGAAGAAAATAAAATGAGATTAATTTTGCACTTCTTAATTACTCTGTGGAGGATTAAGAATTTGCATGTAGGTTTTAACAGGTGCCACATTCAACTGCTCACAGCATTGGTGAACACCTTGATAACACGTTGCCCTGGGTAGGACTGAATGCAGCCCCAATCTAAAGAGAAATGAAACAGTGGGGAGTCTAATAACCCATAGGACAAGCTGCTAAATCCATGCCTAAATTTCTGTTGACTCTTCAGAGTCAGAGCTAAGTGTCCCTGGAGGATTTTCTGGAAGCTTGCTTTGAACGGAGTCCTGCAAAGTTTTGAGCTGTGTTAAAAAAAAAGCTTAGTAACATCTTTGATTGTTATGGGAAAAGACATTAGCTAACTTGTGCACTTAAGGCTTGTTTCTGAAAATCATATATCCTTTTCCTTGTGCAAATAAGTAGCCTCATCAAAGTTAGCATTTTTCACACGTACAAACACAGCACAAAATTGGTAGTTGTTTTGTGAGTGACAAAATGAAGAGGAAGTGATGGGAACTCATAGCAGGAAGATGTTTCTCTTTGGTATTTACCAATTTTGGCTTTTCTTGAGTTTCTGGGAAAGACACTTTAAAAAACACCCGAACTTTTCCTAGCAAGCATTCACTGTGTTGCTTATTTTCTAGATGGATTATTTGAGACTTTTGGAGATCTATTTTGGTATCTGTTAAATATTCACAACATCCACTGAAGTAAAAGAGAGAGCTGCAGAAGCTCAAAACCACTGACAAAGGAGGCCAAAGGAGACTCAAATGTTGAATTAAAGTTACACAAATTACTTTAGTTCCAACTCCTGTGAGCTCCTGATTTTTGGCACTACAAACCCGCTACTGATGTAAATCATCAGCTTTAGTGGATATCTATTGCTGTAGTACAGCTTTGTGAAATACTGTGTGAAGAACTTTTAACCTTATGAAAAATCTTTTGATGTAAAATCATGTGTATATATATGTTAGTTTTAAGACTGATGGTATTAGTGAAAGAATAAACAATATTAATAATAATAGTAGTAGTAGCAAGGCATTTTTCTTTTTCTGTGAAGCTGTAAGTGGAATTTTCTTAATTTATAATCAAAATTATGAAAAAAGTTAAGGGAAAGACTTGAGCTTCTATGATACTCAGAAGGTATCAAAAACTGGAGGAATACAGAAGCTTAGAGAAACTGACACATTGCTAAGGGTTATGAGACCTAGAAGGCATAATTAAAATAATAAAGAAATTGGGAAAAAAAATACAGAACATACAGGGCAAGTTACCAAGGAAACCAGTGCAAACTGAAGTCCACAATTTTAGCTTTGACCATGCGGAGACACAAATGCAGGCATACACACGCATACACCCCTAATTTTGATGTCTGCAGGTCTTTTTATGTTCTGCCAAAAGCTAGAGTCTTCAAGTATTAATTTTGTGTACAATAAAGTCAATTTATTTTTCATGAAATGTACTTTTGACATTATACTAAACCACATCAATGCAAAGTCATTAGATTGGATAAACGGATCAGTTAGCTATTCCACTGAAGTTGGTAATCTTTTATTTCTCTATAATCAATCCAAACACCACAATAAATAATTTTCTTCATGGTTGTATCTTCAGTATACAAATATACTATTAACCAATGCAAAGTCCTGATCTCTCTGCAGCAAACTGACACAACAGGTAATGCATTCATTCCTCTGAACTCTCCAGACACAATATCTGCATTCAAAGAATTGTACCCAGGAACTGTTTGATGGGGTACTGGTGGTCCACATCATAAGGTAAAACCATGACAAGAACAGTGTAACACTATGGACAAAGGTGAAGCAGTGCTTAGGTCCATGTCCTTGCACTAATTAATTTGTGCAAATGTAGCCTTTGTTATAAATCCAGGCAACATTTAAGCCTGTTTTAAGTACAATATTATTTGCCTACCAATTTCTGGAGACCCTTGACAAAAAAAATAGCTTTGAAAAAACCCTCATCACTTTGTGGGATATTTGTGAAATGCTTAATGGCATCTTTGCAAAACCAGCTGGGGACCTCAGTGTCCCAAAAGTGAGAAGAAAGGCACTTTTATGGCATTTTACTGTGTTATCTAAGCAAAAGAAAAAGAAAATAAAAAGAAAGACATTAGGTAGAGGAAGGAGCTGAAAGTAAAAGAAATAGGAACCTCCAATACATTTACTTCCAGAAGGGAGTCAGTGTCATGGGAATGAAACAATAACTGAAAACAAACCCTGGATAGATGGACTATGGGTGCTGTGGGAGCAGAGACAACTGGGAAGGTATTTCTCTTACTTACATAGAAGTAACCTCAATTACTCTTTAATGCATAATTAAAAGTGATGGTGTTGGGATGCATTTTGGGGAAGATATTCTGATAAATTTCATTCTTGGACCATATCTGTGCTTTTTTTGTAAAGGGTCAGGGCAGAATTGTGCAGCTGGTTGGCTTCTGGAATGGTGGAGATTTCATGTTTGGTTGCAGAGATCAGCAGCGTGACCCAGCTGTACTCTTACTTGTTGCTGATTTGATCCTTTAGTTTTCACAGCTGAAACACACCAAAAACCATTAACCTGAACTCACATATTATAAACACCATTTCAAAATTATTTTTGGCTCTTCCAGATGTGAATATGACGGTGCAGTTGTTAGTGTAAATACTGTGAGAGTCAACACTCATGCAGTCGTGTCAGTGTATACTCATTATCCTGTGAGTATATTCATACAGCTCTGTGGGCTTTCCAAGTCATTGACAACATGTGAGCACATGGGTAAAACACCAAGCTCAGGTTAATGAAGCCTACTCAGAGGCAATATACACTACACTTAGAACTTAATATAACCTTAAAAAATCCACATAGCTGTTGGGCTGAGCTCGGCTCAAGTCCCACCAACTTGGAGTGCCAACAAAACCAGATCACACATAGAAAAAAAACCACTGAAAACGCAGGTACACCCTTCTATGCTAGGCAGAAGACTAAAAGTGACTGTAGACATATGCTTTACTACTGCCTTATAGCACTTTTTCACTCACAGAACTGTTTCAGAAATTTTAACATTGATATGAGGTCTGATTTTTTTTTTTCCAGATTTTCTGTGCAGTATATCATCAAGGCACGTTGTGTCTATCACTTTCTCTCAACTTCTCTTCCAGCACAGCGCTCAATACTTGGCAAGAAGGTGCACTTTTCAGATCTTTTTTTATTGCCTTAGAAAACCAGCTAAGACATTTCACTGTCAGCTGTTTATTTGTAGTACTTTCCTCTTTGTGTTACAGGAAGAATGCATCAAGTGAAGAGATACAATGTGAAAACCTAAGTAACAAAGGGACAAGATAGACCTTCAGAGACACTGCTTGATATTTACAATATAGAGAAAGATGTATAAAGTCTCTAGAAGGATAAATGGCCAGGTTTTTTTTGTAAGTACTGTGTACTGTGCTGAAATTGTTTCCATGTTTGCTTTAGATAATTAAATAATATTGCTTCATTATTAAAGTCTTAAATACAGTCCATTAAAAATTAATTTACTAGCCTATAGCAAAGAAATCCAGTTATGGTATTGCACTGAATAATAGAGACTCTGGCAATAACTAATTAATTAACAGTAAACCAACTTTCTCCAGTTGCCGCTAAAAATTGATTAACATTTAAGGATGATCACATAGAAGTCCCTAATACAAGATTTCCTCCTTCAAGAGGTAATCCGTATGAATTTAGACAGATTTTCAAAGTGAGTAGTAAGTCCAAAAGGTTACTCTCTGGATAATAAAACTGACCTCCTTGTCTTTCTTTAGGTGAGAACATCAAATCCGGTGACTCACAGATTTAGAAGCAACATTCAAGAAAGGTATTCTTTATTTTATATTTATACCTATGAATACCATTTCAAGTGACAGTGATGTTAGAGCAGACTTTACAGAAATAGTTTAAATGTACAGCTCTACATGATGACCACAAATTGAAGGTTGTGTTTTCAATATTTCTTCTACAGCAATCTGCTATGATTTCTTCATTGATCATTTGTATTTACCCACTATTAGATACCAGGAAATCACCAAAGGTTTGAAAGGTTTTTCTGTATAAATTCAATTCAGTTCCCTTCATTGTTGTTGTTGTTCTTTTTTCAGTTTTGTTGGATTTATTGTTCAGAACTAAAACTTTATGGATTCCCTAATGACTCAAAAAATATTCATGAATGACTTCCAGTGATCAATAAATATTTATTTGCTTGGAATCCAGTTGGTGCCTGCAAATCCATGGCAAAAAATCCTTGTAAATTGTACACTGAAGGATGACAAATAAATAGTTATCAGCTTATGCAGGACTGGAAGGAAAGTGTAGCAGATAGCCACTTTCCACAAAAGTGGAAAAAAGCTAGGTGTTTCAAGATGACAGATTTTCAAACACTTAAAAAAAAAAAAACTTACAATTTTTTTTAACATTAGCTTGCAAATTTATAACAATGGCTAATCAAATACTCTTAATGTTTTTCTGGGAAGTCATGAAGTTAACGGGAGACAGTGGCAAAAAAATATTCCTTCTTTTCTAGAAGAAAGCTGTCATTAGACTCTATCCCTAGTGTGTAAGCAAAGCATACTGCAAAAGTAAAATGTAGGTGAAAATGTTTTGAATGAAAAACTGGGCACAAGCAACCATGAAGAGCTGCATCATCCAGGAATAAGAAATAGATATCTGGTAGGTCAAAGTCTAAGATGTGGGTTTTGCCTTTAACCCATGGAAACTCAAGACCTTTTGAAATGGAATTAAAACTTGGAGTCCAAGCTTGTAGTCCAAAATTAATAATAACATACACATTAGAACAAGTGAAATATAATAGGATATTAAATGATAAAATATTTTCAATTTAATCCTATCCCAAAGCATATTGCTGTGTATCCCTCACCTCTATAAAATGCAAGTTTCTAGTAACCACAGAACTATATTAACAGAAAATGACTTATAAATTGTACTGGAGAGGTCTTATCACGGGTGATCTTCCTACTTGGGAGGGGGGTTTGGTTTCTGTCAGTCCACAGACAAACATACCAGCAGAGAAACACAGCATGATCTATAGTTGAAAAATCATGACAGTGATAGAAATTCAGTGTCATGAGATCACAGGAAACTGACAACTTTAAATCTCTCAAATTAGTCAGTCATTCCTATTTCATGAGGTCTTGGACGATCCTTGGTCTTTTAATCTTTACAGTCCACAATGAAAAACAAATTTTTTAATCCTGATTTCTGCATTTGTACCATGACACTTTTTCCAGATGTCAGTGAGATTTCTTGAAGCAAGACTTATTTAATACTCTATTCTCTTAATAGCAATTCTAGAAAATGATGTCTTCATATTTTTTCTGATAAATAAGATTAACGAGGTAATGTAAAGATTCTGTTTCAGCCTATCAGAATTGCATGTTTATACAGTGAAATTGAGAATATACACTGTGTGTCCTGGGATGGAAAGAAAGCATATAAGGCATTTGCTTAAGTGAATAAATCCTGGGATAGTGTTGGAGACTGCTTAGATCATAAGCAGCCCAACTTGGTGCATTCTCGACACTGATGGGTCATGAGAGGGATGGGGTGAATAATCTTCAAAACTACACACATGATTTGTTCTGTACTTTGCTGAAGGAAAAAAACAGGAGAGAATTAATGTTTATAGAGTGTGAACAGTGATAACACCAGTATCCAGCTCTGAGAAATTCTTGACCTGAGCATGTAAACCTATTTGTTTATAGAGACCTGACCATCCATGGGCAAATGCATACCTTTGTTTGCAGTAGAGATTCTCATCCTAAAAAAAATTATTCAAAAAGTCTTTTTTTAAGATTAGATAGGCAAAACTTCCTCAGTCAAGTCAAAAGGAATTGTGGTGATGAAGGCCGTCAGGGACAGAGCCCTATTTCTGCATTTAATATCAAGTGTCTTTCTCAAATCCTGTTACTGACTGGGAACACTGACTCTAGGACAGTCCCATTTCACAATTATTTTCAAAGCTTCTTTTTTATAACATTGTTTTGGCTTAGAAAACAACAACCAGCTTCAGTCTTGTTGTTTTTGCAGTTGTTACTGGACGATCACAAAGCAAATATTAATCATATTAATGACAGCGTACATCACTGAAATGTTAACCTTCAAACCAATAACTCAGATTCAATGGATCATTTCGGTACAGGCTTCTGAATTTGAAATGACCTTTCCCTGTCTGAGAAGAATTGGCACTGTCCCATTTAAGTCACAGTTTGTCAGCCTAGATGGTCACACGCAATCAGTCAATGCAATTTAGACTGGCATCTATGAAAGCAAAAAAATAAGTCCCATAGGAGTTCAGACAAAAGCACACAATATAATCCGGGTAGTGTGGGCAAAGGCATAACATCTTGATGAGGAACATACAGCTGAAATGAAGATGACCTACACAAACAACCAGAAGTTTTCTGGTGAAACTTTAAAGGTTTTTGAAAGAGGCAGAGAGAGAACAAATTACTCCCTTTTTCATTGGGACCCAATTCATTAATCTGAAGATAGTGAGGCTTGACATACACTAAGCCACCTCTGAACACAATTTTTCCCCTGTCTCTAGGAAGGGGAAAAAAAAAAAACAGAAAGAAGCTTATGGCACCTTATATTGCCTACTCTTTGATTTCTTTTACTTTTTTTTGTTGTGACTTTTCTTAACAACTTTTTA
>NW_009647828.1:3642352-3656115 GCF_000708025.1 Charadrius vociferus
ACGTTACTGTGATCCTAACAGTCTCAGTAAAAAGGCTGTTTCCTAGAAACCACAAGTGAAATATGTCTCTGCATATCTCTGGAGGTATATAATAAAACAAATTTTCACTTAGATACCCTGGTGATCTTTCTAACGCATATTTGCAGGTTTTGAAGCTATTGGTTTGGGTTTAGAGTTTTGGGTATACTCTCATAGAACCTTTCCTTGTTCGTGACTCAGAACAATGATGAAAACAGGAACAATATGGCAGATCACATGAAGCACTGAATTATCTTTTTATACAGGTCCCCATAGCCTTGTCTTTTCAGATGTCCTAAGCCTCCATGATGAAAAAGACCAGCCATTTTGCAAATTTTCCAAGCAAAGAACTGTGAAAAGGCAAAGAAAGGGAAGTTAGTTAATCAAATTTGGATTTATTGTATATTTCATGTTTACTTTTGTTTCCATTCTCTTTGAACCTGATCATGATTTATATTAGATTTTCACATGCAGGATGTTTGGCCAAGGGTAGGACATCACACAAAGAATATTTTGTGTTTGCAGACTTAATCCATTAGAGTAGTGATTACTTTGCAATAAAAATTGTCAAGATTTTGTCCCTCTTTCGCACAATTAGGCCTTGCTCTTACCCCATAGTTATCATGGTTAATAATGAAAGATATGTAAATGTTTCAAGTGTTCAGCATCTAATAATTTTCAGGGAGTGAAACGATGGACAATACGGATATGAAGATGATTTTGGATAGCAGTGAGGCAAGAAAAAAGAGAACAGAATATTTTTCCCATGTACATTTAGAATTTTAGTCAGTGCTTTTACATCACTGTAGAATAAATTTACAAAGAAAAAGGGTGAATTTCAGATGAATTTCCATACCTGATTGCAAGATTTTTTAAAAATATACATTTATGAACATAAATACAATTCACTAAGTCTGTTCTCATGTATAGTGGAACCATTTTGATCTGAACTTTGCAAAAGCTTAATTCTCTGAGGTTGATGCTGGAAAACTTCATCTCAAGTCTTGAGAAAATGTGCTGCAAGTTCAGGTATGAATTTCAGAGATGGGTGTATATGTGGTAGTCATGTGAGAGAAGAGATCACAGGGGTAAGACTATCTCTCTGTCCTATAGATAAACAATGTATAAAACCAGGAGGTGATAGATTGAGGCTACAGTTGTCTCAGGTCCTTTTCTTCCCTGGGAAATAATGAAAATGGCCACAAGACCTAACATGGTTCCCTTTATCGATTGCAGTTATAATGCACTATAAATAACTGTTTCACTCTGATCTGGCTTAAAATATTGGGTGGAGGTACAAGTTCATCTGACATTCTATTGTTTGCTTTTATATATTGCACTTTAACAAGCAATTACGTCATTATAACATTATTTTAAAAATTAATGTAATGTCTTTCTTCATCCAGACATCTGTCTCTGTCCAAGTTTGAGCACTATTCTCAGGCAGTTTTTAGTTTGTGCTATCTTTTAATTACCTTTGCACTGCTTCTAGACTGTGTAAGAAAAGGTACTGTGTTGAACTCGTGGCATGAGTTTTCACATCAAAAGCTTGTTCACTGCTGATTCAAACTTATCTATGGATAAAAAAGGAAATCATTTCATCTAATCTATGAACAAAGATAAAAGTTCGAGAAAATGCAACATATTTTTCTGAATTTTGTAAGAAAAAAAAAAAGAGGATGTGCCCATTTGAAATGTCACTATAGCATATTTCTTTCAGACTTGACTTTTTTTAAGCATTTGAGCTTTCAAGCAATGCTATGTCAATGCTATTACAGTGTTGCTGGTGCTCCTCATTTCCTGCTTTTGACCTGACTGTTTGCCATACTTGCCGGTGACCCCAGGAGATCAGGTTGAGCAGCTCAGCCAGACCCTTCCAGGACCTTATTTCTATGAAAGGAAAAATGTCAATCCTAGATCCATTTATTTCAATCCTAGCAGCTCTCCAGGTGTTGACCTCAGAATCTGCTTTACCATACAAGCCAAAGAATTCCAGTGCATCTCTTGGTTGAACTGACAGGTTGTTCTTTTGTGCTCATTGCCAGAAGTTGAGTGATGAACAAGGGACAAGTTCTGTTTTGTTTTTTTTTCCCTGAGACAATATTTTTCTGTGAAAAAGAAAAAAAAAAAATTATACGTTAGCATTCTAATTAGATTAGCAAAAAAAAAAAAAAAAAAAAAGAAAAGAAAGAAACCTACTCTCTATTAGCATTACACTGGAACCATTCTTCTTATACTCTGAGTGGTTGTTCTACTTTTGGGGTAAAAAATAAGACTGAAACTTCTTTGGAGAAGCTAGTACTTTCTTCTGCGGATCCTTTTACCCAAATAAATAATTAATTTGAAGGAAAGAAGGCTTAACTAGTACCTCATCTGGTTCTGTATCTCTGTAAATTGTGCTTTTCTCAGGGTTTCCAAATATGATCTACCTTATGTGAATTCCATCTGCATCTCATACTTGGAATTGTACAAAAGATGTCTGTAGTATCCTGTTTGGCAATAACCAGCCATCAGAGTTGTAGCAAGGTGAAGGTGAAGAGGAATGCATATCCTAGCATAGTTGTCAAAGTCAACAGTTTCTTCTCCAAGCCAAGCAAAAATATCCTTCCACTTCTTAGCAGAGGAAGATGTAGAGCTATGAGTCTGCTGTGGTGCAAAGTTCACATAAAGAAGGAGACTTTGTTCTAAACAGCTCTCTATGCTCCTAAAGCATATTTAAGCTAAATGATGTACTTGTTTCAGGGAGGAAAACTGATGATAGATAATACAATGTTCTATTAAATGCTGCAGAACACCAATCACCTCCAGATAATAAACTCCTAAAGAAAAGGGAGGATTAGATTATAGCTTACATTAAATTAGATCAAAGGGGTTATTCTTTGTTTACGCTCTAATAAGATGGAGAAGTCTCAGGCTCTATTTTTTTATAAAACATTCATTAAATCAAAAAACTGCAATTCATCATCTTATACAGAAATATAATTTGCTGGTGAAGTTTTGACCTTTGAATTCAAATACATTTTCTGTCTATGTTTTGTTCTCATGTGAAATTCAGTTGCTCTGCAGTAATAAGATCATTGCATAATAAACATGGAACTAATCAGAATGTTTGTAGTTGGTTGTTTGTAACTTTTCATCACTATGCAAAATTTTAGATTAAGTTCCAGATACTGAATATTCAAATAATTAATGCATTGTGTTGGAATTTTGGTTCATCTATAAGTACAAGTTCTAGCTGTAAAAATTTGGATCCAAAATATGAAGATGTTGGACTCCAAATTCAAATCCAACACTTGAGTTCAGTCTGTTTTATAATAATTTACAGAAATAGCAGTTCCTCTGAGAATTTTGATCTTCTAAGTTCTGAAATTTTGGGATTATCAATTCTCCATTAGAACTCTCTCACCTTATTGTGGGAGACAGCATGGGGATCTCTTTTTGAAACAAACAACCCTGTGTTGGGGTTTTTTTTACATTTGGGCCTCAATGGTGGCACATTGGAGACACACCTTTCATAAGACAGAGTTTAAGAACACATAGAGTCACCATAGTCTCACCAGAGACTACCATCTCCCTGATTGCTGAAGAGACAGGAGAGGTTTGCAAGGAAGTATACCTTTCCTGGAAGTGAAATAAGCCGGAAAATATACTTCTCTTGACTGGGTTTTGGAGAGCATCTATTTAATTCACTCTATGAGTCCTTTCACATATCTGTCATAACCTAAAATGTTACTGTGGTGTGCCCTTAGACAGCTTTCATGAAAGGGCAGAAAAACATATGTAATTTCTTATTGCTTATGGGCTTTTATTTTAATTGATTTGTATTGGCTGTGAGTTTTGGCTCCCTCTACACCAACAGAAAGAAAAAGTTAAATCAAAAAAGTCAGATCATGTCTTCTTAAAATTGTGTTCAATATATTCCAAGAAACTCCTGGAAAACTCCATTAATTTGCCATCAATACCGTATATATAATAACTTCCAAAAATGTTAACACTGATTCTGCTTCTCGCTCATTCCTCTGAGCAGCCTAGGACTACCAGTCTGGAAGCCTGTGCTTTCCAGCTGTCCACTTACAGCATCACCTACACCATCAGAAACTCAATCTACTCAGGTTCTCTTTAAACTCAGTGGCCAGACTCCTGCTGGTGACCCTGGCTAGCCTCTCACGTAATCCACATTCTTTCATATAAACTAGTAGTGAACTAAAAGTTGTGTTACACTATTCAAGGTAAAAAGAAAGATGCCCATAAAAAAGGAGACGTAATGCACTGGTTGTATGCTGCAGTGGGGAGAAATTCACTGCAATCAACACATACAATTTTGTGTTCCCAGTCTTCACCTCGAAAACAAGTGGTGTGACATTCTGTCAGGGGCATCAAGCAACTGCATACAATGCCCAGGAAGAGTTTTTCTTTTCCTGGGAGGATGTCTAAGTGAAAGATTGTGGGAGTTGTCCTCCTCTATGCCTATCCTGTGATTGTGCCTTCATCTATTCTGAAAATTATTCAAGACGTCTTGTCAGCACGGCTTGCGAGGAACAATACTCAGACCACAGCAAATGGTGGTGTACAAAACCAATGAGGCATTTAGGATACAACAAATGTGACCTTGAGGTCCTAGTATCTGTAAAGTTTCCAGTGCCAATCCACTCATTTTTTTTCCACTGTGAGAGTCATCTTGTCTGCACTCATTAGTACTGAGTCATGATTATAAACCTCAAAACAAGAGGACAACTTTTCAGCAGAGGTCCTTAGATATTACAATCTACAGCACAAAAATGTAAAACTCTTAAATGGAGTTTGCAGGACCACAGATTCTCTAAAGTCAATAATTTAATATGATATGGCATCTCAGAGCCTTAAGTTGCCTAATGTATTTAAATACTTTAGCTAATCATTCTCACAACCAAAGCAGCCCCCTCTACTGACCATACTAGGAACTATTTCCACTTTTTTTCTTCCTCTTCCGCTCAAGCAGGGCCAGTGTGTTTCAAGAAATAAAGAACCGAAAAACCTTGGAAAAAGGGGATTAAAAGGGACCCTGACCTTGACTGCAAGCACAAGACCAAAAAGGATGGGTTTTTTTAAATGTGAATCCTAGATCCGGTTCCCTCAGCTTTTTAAGCAATCTAAATTAAATACTCATTAGCTACAAAATAGAAGTAATCTAAGAATCAGAATTCCAGTCCCTTTATCTGCAGCTAAATGATGACATTTCCATAGTAGAAATTGAATCCCTCTTGTCTGATTTTCTTCTGGATTCCCAAATCTGAACACCAGGCTATGCAGTGCCTATTCCTGCCTTCTTCCAGCATTAGCAGAAGGAATGTCATTCCCAAGAAGATTAGCCCCTCAATTTCAGATGAAGGTGCTTTAGATTCTTAACAAGGGCAGGATCAAGGCCTCTCAGCCTTAGAGTCAGCATTCTTGTCACTACTTTCTCATAAAAAGGACTTCCAGCAGCAGTTTTTTTAACTCAGCATTGTTTAGTTCAAGTGAATAAGGCATGGTCTAAATATTCCTGGTATATTAGGCTTCCTTCAGATGTGTAGGGAAAGAGAAATTTGTCTTTTTTCATTACTAACAGAAATTGGAAGCAGAAAGATATTTAAATGCCCAGTTTAGCAAGAGTGACAATGTAGGAAATCCAAAAAACAGCACCTGAAACTGTAGGTGTTAATGGTGTCTTAGATGTTAGGTAGGACTTTTCTCAATCATACTTTTAGCTTAGACTTCTGTGCTTTAACAAAAGGGCATCTCAGGTACTTGTGCTTTGCTTAAGGTGTTCCAGATTGTTATTTCTTCAGATGAAGAGCCAACATTCACTTCCAGATGGTTCTTGTGACTCATAGGCTTCTCAGGCAGACACAATGATAATGAGGGAGAACAGAGAAAGCACACTCACTAGCTTTTACACAAGCTTTTCACAAATCTTGACATACACAAAGATGCTACCACACTTTCCAGAGGTGGGAGGCAGAAAACCACATCCCTCACCTGGAAGAGTTCCACAGAAGGCATGAGCCTTCTTGCCTTACAAGCTGACTAACATACTAACTCTGAAATTGTGGAGGATGTTGTCCACACACCCAGGAAGGAATTTATAATGGAAGTTTAGTCATGATAAGGCAGGTTCGTTATTCAACTAGATACAGCAAGAATGACCAATGACTTCCAGACTGTGAATTAGGCTGTGAAAAAAAAAAGAAACATTGTAGAAGGCATCTCAGAGATACCTTTAATTCTGCTGATTTGAATGTAATTTTCTAGCCAAAGATTTTAAACAAGTAATTTAAAATAGTCATTATTAGCCAAAAGAAGAAAACAAAAAGCTGAACAGGAACAACATTCAGGGCTGCTTTAAAAGTACAGTACACCTTTTAGTCTCACTGAGCATTATATGTAAAGTCTCTCTGCCACAAAACCCTCACTTGTGCATGACCATGATGAACATATGTAAACCAACTGCCCAGTTAATGTGCAAAAAAATCAGTGCATTACAGCTGTTACTTCAGAGCCTTTTCAGATTGGAGGTCCAGATTTGGAGTCCCCCTTGGGTCCAGAATTTAGACCACTAGGAGCATCACAGTGTTCAAAGTGAAGAAAATATCAACAGCTTCCAACAGCAGTGACAATTAGCAAGCTGACTCACTAAGAGACATTCTGAACTGGACCACAACGGAAACTACAGTGAATGAAAGCGAATAACTGTCTTTGGATCATCTGTCCTCACCACATGTGTCAGAGGGCTCACGACAGAAAGATTAAATTCCACTTCATTATACAGGTACTGGGACCTGTACTAGTCAACATCTTTGTCGCGGACATGGACAGTGGGGTCGAGTGCACCCTCAGCAAGTTTGCCAATGATACCAAGCTGTTTGGCAAGGTAGACATGCTGGAGGGAAGGGATGCCATCCAGAGGGACCTGGACAGACTGGAGAGGTGGGCCCAAGCCAACCTCATGCAGTTCAACAAGGCCAAGTGCAAGGTCCTACATCTGGGTCGGGGCAATCCCAAGCACAAATACAGGCTGGGCGGGGAATGGCTGGAGAGCAGCCCTGAGGAGAAGGACCTGGGTGTGCTGATTAACCAGAAGCTCAGCATGAGCCAGCAATGTGCAATCGCAGCCCAGAAGGCGAACCGTATCCTGGGCTGCATCAAAAGATGTGTGGCCAGAAGGTCAAGGGAGGTGATTCTGCCCCTCTACTCCGCTCTCATGATACCCCACCTGGAGTACTGCATCCAGCTCTGGAGTCTTCAACATAAGAAAGACATGGACCTGCTGGAGCGCGTCCAGAGGAGGGCCACGAGGATGATCCGAGGGCTGGAGCACCTCTCCTATGAGGAGAGATTGAGAGAGCTGGGGCTGTTCAGCCTGGAGAAGAGAAGGCTCCAGGGAGATCTTATTGCGGCCTTCCGGTATCTAAAGGGGGCCTACAGGACTTTTTACTCGGGCATGTAGTGATAGGATGAGGGGGAATGGCTTTAAACTGGAAGAGGGCAGGTTTAGTTTAAACATTAGGAAGAAGTTTTTCACTTTGAGGGTGGTAAGGCACTGGAACAGGTTGCCCAGAGAGGTTGTTGAGGCCCCATCCATGGAAGTGTTCAAGGCCAGTCTGGACATGGCCTTGGGCAACCTGGTCTAGTGGGAGGTGTCCCTGTCTACAGCAGGTGGGTTGGAACTCGATGATCATCAAGGTCCTTTCCAGCTTAAACCATTCTATGATTCTAATTCATTACAAAACAACCTGTTGATGTCTGAGAGCTTTTCCAAAGTGAGATTTAGAGGTTCACTTTATCTGAATCCAGACCTTTCAATCTACTGAGCTGCTTCAGTTCCTTTGAAACATAACTAATTATAACAAGGTATTTTTGAGGATCTTGATTTCATGTAAAATAAAAGTTCTTCATTATAAGATCAGTTAAATACAGGAACAGGGGATGAGCAATGTGGATGAATCTCCATCCTTGCAGCTTTTCAGAACTTGTCTAGGCAAAATCCTGAACAACCTGATGTCCATGTAGGTATATCATACATTTATATTTATGTATAAACATACTAATATAGAAAAAATATAAATATATATAAAATTTCAAGTACATTTTGAAACTTTCTTACTCCATAGATACCTGCTACAAAGGATATAAGACACTAGCCTTAGAAGGGAATGGCACTATAAATTTTTATTAGATGGATCAGAAATATTTTCATGCTGTGGGCAGTGTCGGTTTATAAGAAGTGCAGATTACTATCTGCTATAACAAGGAGCATTAACTATGATTAATGAGCTGACTTTGAAAGTCAGACCAACTCCACAATATAATCTTTTCTCCTCTAAGGCAATTTTTAAAGAAACTTTTAAATATTTAAATAGTTCATCAGCCTTTTGAAGCTGGTGCTGTCTGAATGCGTTTGGCAATTGCTTTTTAGACTTAAATTGAAAAAATAAGATGTAGTTGTCCAGTTACATTATGTGAACAGAAATGCAATATGTATGTTAATGTAATTGCATATTGGGAAAACTCAGGTTTGGTAAAAACAGTCGTGATTTTGTTAACTATATTTGAGCTGATCTATATCTGAGGAAATTTTGCATTGTTGTTCACTTTTTTACTGGCAAAAAAAAGGGACAGTGTCGTTGACTACGTTCCTTTAAAACAGCATTACTGACCTTGTGATTAAGGCACAGTCCAAAAACCAAACAAACCCGGAAGGAGCTTTACTGCTCATGCATACAGAAAAAGTTGCTATCCTACCAGAGCAGGTTAAAATGTCACGTTTCTTACTTACCAGCTGGGGCCCTAAGGTTAGCTGAGCTCATGTAGCTTAATTTCAGATTGGACTGATGAGAAGCGGGCAATCATGTTATGGTTTAGGGCTTGTAATGCCATTTTCAAATGTGACTTTTGACACTTTGATGTAGCTCCTCAAAACTATTCAAGCATCTAACTCTCCCTCAGAAATCTGAATTGAATAGGGATTGTGTTAAACAGTCACTGGTTTATAGTACTTTGCATTAAACTGTCACTGGATAAAATACATGAGCTGTTCCCATAACAGTGATTAGAATATGCTTGTCTTCACCTAAGGTGTCATCATCCAAGCATATACACTTGAGTCCTCTCACATGCAATGTTCTTAGGGCAAGATAAGAATTAGCCCACATATACTGTACTGTCAGTGAATTACTATATATAAAAATATGTAGGTAGATATACACATATATGAAAGCTTTTTTTTTTTTTTAGCTCCGTTATACAGGGAGATATGCATTACCTTTGTAGATATGTAATACTCAATTTGTAATAATTTGGATGGAGTTCATCAGGGGATCCAATGAAAAGTGATCTGTGTTCTGTCCTGACAGCGCACCGACTGTTTTGGGAGCTCATCTACTATCTCCTTCCTCATGCGCTGGTTGTCTGGAAATCCTCAGTGGCTGGGATGGGTTCACTGATGTGCAGTAAGTGATATACATTTCAGCATCTTGATGACCTCTACTCAGTTCTGCATTTTGGTTCTGCTCAGATAATCACAAATGTCTGAGTTCCCATCTCCTTAGCAACTTAAACGTAGTGTATCCTGTATGTGCAGTGAGCTACAGAACCCATAACATACCAGAACCATAAAAACAATAACCCACTCAGGTAACCTCTGGACAATATCTTGTTAAATTATGGTCTCTAAATAGTTTGAAACTATGTGTTCACTCACACAGACTCACTCTCGATTGCACTGCAATAAGTTAATCAATTAGTTGCATAATTAGGGTATGGCCCACAGAGTCATCCAGATTTAAAAAAAATATTTGGGTTTATGTTTTACATCTGAAAATGTAGTGAAGTTGCTATTAAACAGCTGTTGCTGTTCACTCTCAGGGAGGCAGACATTTCAGGGTAAAGCCAAGAAACACAGCCGTATTACAGTTAAGAATTTGGGCTATATCATAATTTTAATATGAAAAATGCTTCCTTTTATTGCTTCCTGACATGCATTTTGTGTATTTCTGAAGTGCTCTGGGATCCTTGCAAGTTAAAGGTGCCAAAGAAATGGGAGTGACTGTAGTTACCATTTTACAGTTTCTTGCATGCATTTTGTCAGCTTTGTCAGCCCCTACTGAAATATCAAGACTGGTGAACTCTTGCTCAGCTATTTGATTTTGCAAAGGGGAGTTAAACATAAGAAAAGCCTATCAAGTCTTTTTGGCATTTCACATTCATCACAGGAGCAGAAAAACAAGGGTGGCCACAATTGGAAATGTACAAATCCCTATGTTTTATTTCCTCAAACTTTTATTTAGTTTTTAAATGAAAGCGAACAATGATAGCAAAATGCAATACACTATATGACTTATGTTGTCAATAAAACCCTATGGGATTTACATTGCCATGCGAAGGAGGCCATTTACATGTTAAGAAGCCATTTATGGTACCAATAAAAGTCTACGGGATTTACTTTACAATGTGTGGGAAGCCATTTATGATGTTAAGAGTCAATTTACAATGTCAACAATTGTGTTAGCAGTAAAAATGCAAAGCGGGTATGTAAGGTTGATTCTTTTTCCTTGTATTGTTGATATTTCCCTGGCAGCGATCCATGCTTCAACCACAGAGATTTTCTGGTTTATGCTTTAAATGAGACAGATATGGCATAAATTGTTGTTTTCCCTAAGTGAGTTGTTCTTAGAGAAAAACTATTTATAGAGATGTATTCTGACTTTGCTGGGCAACGTTTTCTGGCTGTATAATTTGGCTTCAACACCAAAGATGTCCCCAGTCTTACCACTTACCTTCACCCTTTGGACATTCAGTAGTCTTGAGCAACAACAATCTTTGAATACCAAAGACTTCTAGAGTAAATTTTGTTGCGATTCTTATTAGTATACTGGCTCCAGATAAAGAAAAACATAATTTCTTAAATTGACATAAGAGGCTCTAAATTGCCATTTCCATCTTTTTCCTTTTTTTTTTTGGAAGACACTGTTTAATCAAAATCTTTACTTACATAGGACCAGCTAACCCTATTAATTGCCAAAACCCACTGTGTAATTAGAAGAATAATTGCACCTAACTGAGATGCCATGTATTGATTATTACTGTGGTACCATTTGCAACTCACTTTCTGTTGGATTAAGTGAAGTAGTTTAGTACCAAGTACCAAGATTACAAACAACACCAATACTTTCATCAGTTCTTTCAAAATACAACTGCACATCACTGATGTGCCCAGAGGTTCAAGCTCAGAGCTCACCAGACTGTTTAAATATCACAGATTTGAAACCCAATAGCATTTTTGCAGTTTGACCAAATTCTGCAAGTCTGCTAATGACAAAGTTATACTACAGGTTAATAATTTCAATTGAATATCAATGGAATTTCGGTGGAAAGACAGTACCAGTCATTACAGGAAATGCAAGGGAGTTTCCTCCCTCCCTGTCCATGTTGACATGCCTGCATTCTGGTGACTTAATATGGACTGCATAGTAGTAATTTTTGCTACAGATCTGGAAAAACAAGATTTCTGTAATCCTAATACTTAGGCTAAAGTTGGTAAAATTGCAAAATCTTACTTTAAGATTTAGGGCAATTTTAAAATATATAGTGACTGAGATAGGGTCGGAACTTTCATTTGCTTGTTGTGCTTGAGGTCTTCTTTATGGACAAAAAGGAGGCACGCCTTATGTATACGTGTAAATAAAACGAAGAATTTATTGTTAGTATAATGAAAATCTTAACAGTCTAATAGAAGAATTATCATTGATCTAGATCTAATTATTACAGAAAAGAAAAAATAATAATGCAGGTGGAACACTTATTAAGAGAAAAGTCACAGTAGTATTAAAAACACAGTTAAAATTATAACACACATAGTTTCTACTCCTACTTGTGGGCCTATTCTCACCCTGGTACTGCTCCTCTGGGTCCTAACACTGGTGGTTTCACTCTAGTGTTGGTGATGGGGTGATATTATACTGAGTTATCATTTCTGGAGTCCTTGGCAGGATGAATGATGGTTCGTGTTGATAGTTTCTTCTTCCTCCTCCCAGGATCCACTTGCGGTCATCTTCATAAGCTTGCTAACAGGCATTAACACCTCTTTCTTTCTTCATTGGTCTGCAGCTCCATGTTACATCCAGATTTACAATATATATGGTGTCCACTACATATGTCAGATACTATTCACTTTGTTGCCCCTAAAACCACTTTTGTCCACCTCCAGGTGTGCACTTCTCTAAGTGACCACTGAAGAGCTGTTTATAGCCATGGAACCTCCAGTGACAGGCTGTGCCTCACCTCTTAGCATCCTATTCCTGTACTCCTCTACACTGCATCCCATGTCTCTACTTGTCAAGGTTTCTGCTGTCAACCCAGGCCTGAGTTCCTCAGCGCTATGTCATTGCGTTAGAGCCATGAAAATCTCATTCTGCCTAACACCCCTGCTTCTTACTGCTATGTATGTAAAACTATGGTGTACCACACTGAGATAAACAAAAGTAAAACAAATTAGATACACCCAGTCAATTAGAGAAATTACCATTACAGCCAAACGAAGTGAAAAAAAGAAAGCTGTTGGCAGGTCAGGAAAAGCTCAGACAGAGCAAACCTGACAAGCACCAGTACTGAGGCCTTGCAAACACAATACACAGCTTATGGCAATGGCAATACAGTTGCAAGCACAATTATTGTTAATCACTGACACTCAAGAAAAACAGTATTACTGAAACATGGCTATTGCTAGAACCGTTAAAATTAATCCTTCTTTTTATCAGAGCATTAATGATATGTTTGAGATTTTATAAATTTTCAGAGAATATTGATTACTGTTTATTTTTCATACTTGGAAACAGAGTAGCACTTGTTTATAATTTTTACTCTTTATTTTGTTAAATGAGTTATTTCAGCTAAAGACACATCAGTAATTTTCTGATTGCTGTCATAAATGACAAGTCTGAAATCATAAATATACTGAGCTGTTAGCAGAAATATGTGTTTACACTTACTCTGAAACACAGCACTTCAGATTTTCTTCTTGGTTAAATGTTCTTTACTCTCCTCTTTATAACCAACTTTCCAAAGTCTGTGAAGGAGAAAGAACAGCAGTTTCTTTAATGGCCATATTTAAAGACTCTAAGAATTAATTAAGATTTTAAAAGTCCACCATGAGGCTGTAAAAAAGTAAGGATTTTTGGATTTATTTGAAACAGAATCCCAAATGTCGTGTAACTCAATAGGTAATATAACATATTCAATTAAACACATAAAACTTTAAATTTTTGAAAACAGAGATTTTTTTCTGTCATAAGAACACAGAATCATAGAATCATAGAATGGTTTAGGTTGGAAGGGACCTTGAAAATCATCAAGTTCCAACCCCCCTGCCTCCCACTAGACCAGGTTGCAATTAAGCCTCAGCAATTAAAGTCTGTTGGCTATACTTGAAGCAGACTACTATTCATGAAGTTAAGATTTTCCCAGGACAAACTTGTAAGTGCAGTAAGCCGGGAAAACAGGAACTAAAGATTATGAAAGACACAGATGGATGGAAGAAATGTATTTTTGTATCCCACATTAAGTTATGAAAACAAAAGTTGTGAAATACTTTGAAATAAATTGACAAAAAGAAATATGTAAGTACCTGAACTTATCTGCTGGGTTTTCAAGGCCAGGTAGGGAGAAGTTACCATTGTCAAATCCATTCTGAGTAGAATAATCAGTACTCTTTCCCTGTTGTCTCCTTTTCA
>NW_009647828.1:3656152-3675901 GCF_000708025.1 Charadrius vociferus
AAGCAGCAAGCCAACAGTTAAGCAAAAAAACCCACAGTGACAACAGAGAACCCAAAGAAAGTAGCTCTACAGTTCAGACAACAGCATGACTGGGATTCAGAAATATGTTGGCAAAATAAAGCTAGAAGTCATGGCAACTGATCAGATTTGTATTTTTCATTATTGATTTTAACAGAATAATGTAACAGTACTGAAATTGCAAATTCTACTAGCTTCTTCAACTAAACAGCTAATTCACTGACATCTTGAATTTACAATGAAAAAAATGACAAATCATTTTTGGAAAGTACTTTTTTGTTATGTTATGAAAATCACCTTCATGAGAGCTGCATGGCTACATGTCTCTACTAGAAGATAGTCAGAAACTGGTCAAACACAGCACCAAGCCTCAGTTAATAAGTTCTGCCTCTATATAGGAGTTGTGAGTGCAATAGATCCACGCTGATGTGGCTAACTTCTAGCTTGGAAGATACCAAATCTATCCAGCTCTGAGAAAGGATGGAGAAGATGTTTAATAGTCTGCACCTCCCAGTGCCTGATTATGTCTAGGAAACCAATTAGGTCACATTATTTTCCCTGAGGTCAACTTGGTACAGCACCACTTATTTCTAAACAGCTAAACTTTCCTATTTCCCCGAAACAGGGGAAAATAACTTCCAGAATAACTTCTTCTTCATAGCTTCGAGAAGTTAATAAATCTGTAGATTTCCTGGCTGAAAGGATTGCACTTCATGTTTATAACCTTTGCATGGAAAAGACATTTCTAGCTTTAGACAGAGGAAGCGGTTACTCCTAAACATAGACCATCAGAGACAACAACATGGCCACAGTCACCTTTCTGCTTTGCTTACGCCACTGGTGTGCTGACCACTTCTGCCACTCCAGACAGGAGCATAGAGTAATGGTTATTACTGGGGAAAAAAAGGAAAAGCAACACTTTCAGTGTTACTGGTCATTCTCCTTGCTTGTCCCGTCCCTCCCCAGCATGAGGAGCTGGGAGGCTCATGCCTCCACCTTTCCACCTTGCCCCAGCCCTTTCCTGTACGCCAGCTCATCTCCTCACACCTGCACTGCCTCAGACCAACAAAATTCAGGTTTTCCTATTCTGCTCAGAGACCTAGAGTGTGCTATGCTGTCTCACATATTCACCTCCCAGAGAACACAACATGAAGGTTATGCCAAAGTACGTATCAAGATTCCTTTTTCCTGTGAAAATTAAACATTTTTCACATAGCAATTAAACCTCTGTCATCCCTTTAAGGCTGTGGTAATTTTTCCTCTAATCTGATAATGTAATTACTCTTTTTCATTTCTTGATCCTTTGGGTTTGATTCTGATTATGATTATACTAGTTACACTTGAAATGTCATGGGGGATTAAAAGTTCCACAGAGAAATATCCACTTTCTTTACAAGAAGCAAATGTAGCATAATCAGTCATGTCTTTGAAAGCCATTTTCTGAATTTGTAGTAGGCATCAAATGTAATTCCAATGATGTTAGTAGGGTCATATCATCAACACTACAAATTAATGAAGCTTCACTGAAGAACTTTATCAGTTTACATCACTGTAGGTTTGCCCAGGCTCTTAGACTTCATTGTGATGGAGGTCATATATGAAAGTTAAAGGAAGATAAGGAGAAGAGAAAGATTAATTCAGACTTATGTGCTGTGAACCAATTTCAATTTCTCCTCTGTTATATTTTGGCAAGTAAAATGTCACTGCATTTGAAGTCTCAGTCCCAGATGCTTCCTGAAAACTTGGAAAACAATCCATTTGAGAAAGTTCCAGCCATGTAATACTTTCTAACTTTTTCTCTCTCTTTTTTCTAATCTCTGAACTTGATCTCACAAATGCTTCTACACAAACATGAGACTTACTCCTGAAGATCTCATTTATTCCTGAATTCCTGCTGTTTCTCCCTCATCTGAGGTCATAATTCTCTCTAATGATATTCCTGTAAGTGAGATGTCACAAACCTCAATATGACTTCAGCTGAAGGAGAAGCAGCAGGAGTAGGGAGCTGCAGAATCAGACATAAGCCTATTTTTAAACTAATGACATTTGGGATGGGTGATGAGGTGTCTGCAGGATGCTGCATGTGCTTAACGCCACAAGAGGCATCAAAATAATCATAAAACATGTGTAAGGGCTTTTAAAGGCTTTTTATGTGAAGAACTCAAGCACTTTTAAAAATGTTATTTTTTGTCATATTAAATTTGATTACTGTACATTCCTACAATTCAAAAGATGACAATGAGAACACTTCCATGTTTCTAAACTTACCTGAATAGATTCCCACGCCATGATGAACCTGCCTACACACTCCTTGATTCATTCTGAAAATACAAAAAAGTAGTGTTAAGTAAAGAATGGAAACCCATGTCGTTGAGATTTCCCAAAGAACAAAAAATAATTTTTCATTTTAGTTTTTTTTCTATTTTTCCATTGTCTTAGTCTCATCTTGCCTCACTTGAACTTTTTTTTTTTCCACAGTGAGTCCCAACTTAGTGCCAGAATCCTATTCCAGAGGGATATTTGTTTACTCAACCTTCATCTCACTGTAGACCATTGCAGAAAAATGCATGAGCAGCAACTCATGTGACACATTAGGGACTGCAGAAACATTAGGCTATTCTCTGTAGAGTCTCAAAATTGTCACTTATGAAGTAACATCAAAGACAAATGAAGCATTACAATTACAATTTCCAAGTAATGAAGTTGCAGTGAAGCGAGATTCTAGTGGACCATGTCATGTTCAAGACAATCTGTTGCATATTAGCGCAAGGAGTGAAATAATTAGGGAAGGAGTCAGACAATAATGAAAAGGCGACAGCAGCGTATTTAAGCCACCATCCTGTCTGCTCCCACTCTGGCCCTTTCCAGGAACAAAGAAGGGGTGACCAGATAAAGAAGTGGGTTGAAATTGAGGAGCATGAGTTCATGTCTTGGCTTCATCCCAAACTCTGTGTGACTCTGGGAAAGCCTCTAAATCTATTACGTATGCCATTCTCAGGCTATCAAAGCTGTGAGAGCCTGTCTCAGAGGGCTAAAAATGCAGTGCAAAGTGCTCAGCTATTAGAATTAAGGGGATTGTATGCAATGGGCACAAAGACCAGGGGTTTTGAAGTGGATATTCAAAGATGTTCAGATGTTTAAAAATGTAGAGCAATTTAATTGGAATCTGGGAAGTTAAGAGCTCTTGAATATCCCAATATATAAAAATCCCAATACATAAAAATCCCTAATTCTGCTTTTACAACTTAATAACACACAGACAGGGTAGGAATCACACTATGGAATTTTCTATAAGCTTTCTAGGAACCCCCTAGTAGGCAACGTATAAGTAAGAGTTTGTATTTCTTTGAGCTATTTTTTTTTCTTCAGCTGTTTTAACAATCTCTCTTACATGCTTATGAGTGGCAGTGAAAATTTTTGATTTAAATTTTTTCTTGGAAAATAAGATTCAAGGTTTAGGTTTCAGTTTCAGTGACAGAGCTACGTTTTGCAAGACTAACCCCCCCCAACATAAGTGGTGCTGAAAGGCTCTGGTCTGTTCCTTACAGATTAAATCTATACCCTAGTTGAGGGACACCAAGTATATATGCTTTATTTTCTTCAGAGCACAAAGTCTGCATTGACTTATTTAAAGAATCAAAGTATAAAACTCTGCAAAAACATAGATTTTGATTTTTGTGTAGTAGAGATAAACAGAATTTCAGTGTCTTTGGAGAATGGCCACACAGAAAGGCAATACTGACCAGAAAAATCACAGCCATGGACTTACTGCTCTTGCTTTATTATAATCTACCATACACTGTACTTCTAAAGTGTATACATGTCTGGATGAAATAAGTATATTGTATTCTGTGTATAGCAGTCTTACTATAATGGAATATTTTGGACTCTTATTGGCTCATTCATTTATCCATCCATTTCTATGACATCAAAGTAGATTTAATGGTTAAAGGAAATAAATGTTATTTTGTATTTCTACTGTAAGTAATGGGCATAAATGTTGTGAGTTCATTTTCTAGCAATATTCTGGTCTTAAAGCTGCTTATACTGTTTTTCATAACTTTTAAAATGTTTTTCTATGTTTAATCATCAAATTATTTTGTATATTTTTAATAGAAGGGTTGTTTCAACATTACAAACCACACAAGATCCACACATAGACCAAACTGTTATCCTACTGTTATATTTTAAACTTTAGACATTAAACAGCGAGAAAGCAATCAGCCTCTTCACCTTAAAAAGTATTAGCTCATTTCTCAGTACTTGACTGGTGTTCTGTATCTCTGCATTAACTGATATGGCAGCAAAATTAGTATATGGGGAAGTCCAAACCTTTTTATTTAATTCAGATATATATTGGTGAAATGAAGAACCTAATTTAATCCTAAATTAAATAAGAAGAAAACCAATGAATTAGATTAAATTATGCTGCTTATTATAAAGTGGAAGATCAGGTCTAATCTTTTTATATAATTGCTCCTTTCCCCAGGAATCATTCTTCAAACTGCCGAAGGGCTGGTTCAATGGTTTTGCATAGGAAAATTCATTCAGTTTTTGGCTAATTGAAAATAATCAAATATTTCATCTATACCTACACTTTTCAATTTCCTCAGAAAACCTTCTTATTGACTTGATTTAGAAATAGAAACAAATAAGAACATCATTTTGATATAAGGAAATTTTGAAAAAGATAATTTGGAAAGCAAATATTTTCAGGCCTTAATTAAAATGTCTGGTTTTCCATGCAGACAAAATTTAAAAAAAAAAAAAAGAAGAAGAAGAAAAAAAATGGAGACAGAAACATTTTCAATTATTTAATAATGCCTCTCTTTTTTAATTGGCTTGGAAAACACATTGCGATAAATCTTCATCTTGTACTCTGTTCAATTGTATACCTGAGCACCATTTCTCTGTGAACCGTTGTCATGCCTACTAGACATCCAGACACATTTTGACTCAAGTCCACTGATCAAGACTTTATAGTGCTACGTAAGTCTTTTGGCGTGTATGATTTTGTCTTCTCCTTACAAAGACCTGAACTGACCCCATCAAGATAACTAGGAAGATTTCCACTGACTGAAGGTGAATATTGGGAGGTATTCCATAAAAGCTGTTTTGGACATTCTAGTGAAAAAGTTCTGTGAGAATTGGGCATTTTACAGAACATTTGCCACAGGACAGCTTCTTTGCTTACTATAATGTAAAGAGTTTAAAGATTATTTGAGTAACACAAGCACAAATAGGACACAAAATCTAACCAACATGAAAATTAACAACATTTTCAAATATGTTTAATGACAAAAATGTTTCTCTTTTCTTCACCCCTCATTGATAAATCCCATTCATTTGATATTCTTCATGCTCTTATCTACACTGTCAAATAAGTATAACAATTTTAACAACACCTGAATCTAAATAAATCAAATTGTTCTTTGTTCTTCAGAGTACCTATATATTTTCCCCCACTCATTTGAGTTCTGTGAAAAGTCTTATGTTGGTCATAGTGAAAACAGTATGTCTTGGTGTTGCTACTATTAGTAGTCTTAGTAGTAAACCAGTAAACTTATCATGAGACTCAGCTTTCAGTTATCCCAAAATGTAATGAACTAGACACCAATTCCTCAAAAACTTTAATTTGAGTTTGTATTTAATTTCACAGAAGTAAAAAGTCAGGTGGTGATATCCTTGCTAGAGACAATATGTCAATAGTGAAGACCAAGTGGAAGAAGGCTCAAGTTTCCTTTTTCCGCCCATCAGAAATGACTTGAGTTCATATTATATTTGTTGAAAGTGGTCTTCTGCTCACACAGGAGAACGTACTCTGACATGGCTACAGAAGATACAGTCTTAAAATATACCATTTGTATCCATAATAAAAATTTATCCTCTGCCTGGCTAAGAGCATAGACCTATAGAAAGTATTGTTTTCAAAGCACTGTTGTGTTCAAGTTCTATCACAACATGATGTAGTTTTGCTCAGCAATATAATGTTTTTGGTTGGGGTATTCACTGAGTAGGTAAAAAATGCAGACTCTGCTTTCCTCGAATGTTTAGTTATACAATGTAAAATGATTAAAAAAAATAATTGAGAAGACTTCAGAACCATAAAACTCTACAATCTAATCCAAAATGCAGGATCTCTGCCATAAATAATTGGGAATTGAACCCAGGGCTCTCACAGCTTAAGCAAGCAGATAATTGCTGAACTCTTATGGTAAGTAACCAAAAGCAAAGACAGTAACTGGTCTTTTTTAAACTTTTTGATTTTATTAAATAACTTATAATCAAAGGATTTTCTTTTAAATGCCATCTTTTTATTATTTTGTAATTTAAAAAATCATCTTCAATTGAATGGAATATTTCATACCACGCACATACAGCTAGGCTTTTCAGTTTCATTCAATCTACCTCTTTCTGACTGTTTGGCTACACAGCTCAACTATTCATACAGTCCAGCTATGCACATTTCCCACAATGAAGAAGTACTTAACAGCTGGACAGAGCTACCACCCTTCTATATTAGAGTGATCTGCAATCCTTTATGAAACAGTGGGGTAAACAGGTAAAGATCTCTCAGAAAAAAAACAACGTATCTTGAAAAATTGACAGCAGTGGAAAATATGATCCACTATGTTTACTTTCCAAGCTTAGTGTCAAAATTCGATTATTTAAATGGAAAATTTAAAAGATAATCTTGGTCTTTTGGTTTTTTAAACTGTTTTAAATCCACTTTCTTCCCCATCCTAGAAAAAATACGAAGATATTAAAAAATTCAAGTGCCCCAAATTCTCCAAGTCATTGAGAATCTAGAGCATTTTAATAGCTTCCTTATTTATACTGTGTTTCTACAAATATTCTCAGTGGGAATACCCACAGTCAGTACAGCAAGATCTTCACACGTCCTGCTAATGCCTAGAGCTCATTATTAATACAGCAATTACCCTTTGAGATTTGCTGAACTAATCAAAAGTAATGTTAATAATTGGCAAACTGGGATTGCCTCTGGACAAAGAACATTGCACACAAATTAGTGTTTACTTAACTTCTGAGGCCATCAACAAAAGTAGATTTTTCCACCTACATGATATCTCTCCTGGTTTTGGTTTTTGGTTTGTTTGTTGTCAGATCTTCACACTAGCTCAAAGAGATACAGAGAAAGTCCATGAGCAAAGCTAGAATAAGAAATAACTTCAGAAATTTGAATACTGATGAGTGACAACTGCTGACCCTTTAATGATGAATAATTTGTGATGTTGACTCCCCCAGTGGAAAAGCAAGATGGGAGTATCATATCCCAGCTTGGACCATATCAGAATATGAGAACCTGAGATTTTGCCTCAGTGAGTGTTCTTTTTTGTGACAAAGGCAAGCAAGAAACCAGTGTTTAGGTCTACTAACCAATCTATGCTTGTATTGCCTACCTCTTCACCACCTGACAACAGTAACATCAGTAGTAATTATACTTTATTCCCCATTATACATCCTACCTGCGAGAGTATCCCAACATATTTTATTCAGAAAAAAATACTGTCTGAAAAGTTTACTAATAGTAACGGTCACTGGGCATCTTCTCTTTCTCCTCTGTGTCTTGTAAATAAATGTGAATTTCTAGAATTCATAAAAGGGAATAGACTATAAAGTGTGCAAACTAAAAATCTTTAATGTGGTGCTTTTAATTTAATGCTGTGATATTTTGCTTTCATAAGTGTCTGCTATCCTTCATAAGAAGCATTGTCACCATATGTTAATGAGCTGACTTGGGACTCAGAAAACCTGATTTCAATTCATAGCTTTTCCCCTACTCTGTGGAGTGACCTTGGACAAATTAATTTCTTCTTTACTCCCTGGTTTTACCACCCATTAAAAAAGCCACAGGGATAATAATAGTGACCTTTTTATAAAATATTGTAAGCTGTAAAGTTGCTAAGTATCATGTGATATTATTGATCCCGTCATAATCATCATTATTTTCAGAAAATTGCTATAATTACTATTACTATTATTATTTTTTATATTTTATATTGATATGTCACCTGTAACTGAATTGAAACTAAGACGCAAAACTAGGAGGATTGCCACTTACTTGAAAATAGTCACTCAATAATTTTTCAGCTTTCTTTTTCCCACCATCTTCTTCTGTAGAGGTTCAAATGACAGAGTATTTCAGACTGATGGACCCAGAAAGGGCAGGAGCAGAGAGAAAGATAACCACTTTTGTCTCCAAAAAGAACTTCATATACTGCAAAATGCAACAACAACAACAACAACAAACTTTGCAAGGATTACAGTCTTTGTCATTGAATCCTCTGCCCATCTCTTGTTGCGAACAAAAAAGAGCCATACTCACTGCTGCAGTATTAATGGTATTAAAGGCAAATTGATAAAAGTGGAGTGCCTAAACTTGCTCTCTTCTGCTCCCTACCCCCAACCCAAAGATTGAGTGAGTAAGTAGTGAAAGGAAGGGATATTTTGCATCTGAATTCAGAAATAGCTGTTAAAGCAAGCCATACTCATGCATTTTTTAAAAAAAAACAGGTTGAAATTTTCCCAAGAAGGCATTTCAGTAATTACAAGCATCTATAAATATTTCAAAGCTGTAAGATTAGAAAGCTCTAAAACTCTAGGAGAAATGCATGCAACTGATGAACGAGCACCATGTTTCTCTGGAGTGGTATCCCATAAGCTATTGTAAAGACTCCCACAGAAGTTAATGGGACTAACTGTGGCTGTGTTTGGTAAAACACTGTGGTAAGACTATATCCACTGAAACTGTTGTGAATCTGCTTTAACATTTAGCATTCAACAAAGCCACCATAAATTCAGACACCTGAATTTCCTAGCTATATACATTCAGTCTCCCCAGGTTCCTTCTCCAGTGAGGTACTCCCAAGGAATCACTCACTTGTTGGCTGATTAGATCACTAAGTGGAACTGCTGATATCTGTCAACTTAGCATCAACAGGGCATACAGAGATTTGAAGTCCTCCATGCTCTATGATTGATACACATCAGTGTGCCTGAATTATCCTGAATTCCCCCTTATCCAGGTCAGTACACTGATCCAAGTGTTCTGCAGCCCCTTCCTGTCCTCTTGACTTAAGTTTCATAGCACAGAAATCAAGATCTGGGACAGAGGAAAGGAATTATGCTACATGGTGTCAGGATGCACCCAAGAACTCTGGTCCTTGGATTCTGCAATTTAAACATTGGAGACTTCGGTGCTTCAGGCAAGCATTTGAAAATAGGTAGCATAAAGGTCTGAAAGGGTCTTGATGTTTGACAGCACCAGTAAAAAGAGTTTTACAGACTCAAAAGCTATCAGTCACACATCCATTTCACCCATGTTCTGAGCTGGCCTGGAAATTAACTCCTGGAAAACATCATGTTAGCATGACTCCGGGCCCAACCTACTTACCGAGACATGACTGTCAACAAATAACTATCTAGTAGTAATAATAGGATCTCAACAATTCAGTGACTAGAATTGGGCAATGATTGGCAGTGCTGGTATATGGAAAATTTCAAGAATCTGATATATATATTTCCAAGGCAAGTTTTCTAACTATCTGCAATCTGACAGTAGAAATGCTGGAAACATGTTAAATTCTGAAATTTTATATGAATAAGTAAACTAAGTGAAATTCCATCTGAAAATAAAAAAAATCTGGAAGTAGAAAATCTTAGGAGCCCTGTCTGATTTCCTAATTTTGAATCCTAGGGATACTAATAGTTCTAGTGCACAAATAAAGAAATTTGGAGGTTTGGGATTCCTGATTCAGTCGTGGGTTAGTCCAAAGGTATAGGAATCTATACCACTAAAATTTCCAGGATAGTCAGCCAACTGTCCTAGGATTCTAAGCCTTTAGAAAATGGATATCCAAGGGTTAAAGCGAGCTGAGAGGCGTCATAACATCTTTCAGATGCTTTTCTAGGGAAGTTTCCTGTAGATGCTGTTTAAATTATTCCAGTCCCATATTGCATTCCCATAGTCAATGCTTCCCAATTATATTAACAGACCATGGAGAAAAATCCTGTTAGTTCCAGTAGTAATACATGGGGCTAAATTTGCACACACCACCCTGGTGCATTAGTATAACACTGCAGTAGCATCACTGAGATTGCTGTAGTCATGCTGAGTTTACAAGGGAATAGATGAAAGAAGGTTTTACCATATATAGGTTGATGTAACCTAGTTTAACTTTTGTGTAATTCCATGGACTTCAGTAGAGTTGGTCTGTGTGAGCTCAAGCAGGAGCACGCTGCTCTCATCTTGACATAAAACTGCTTTGGGAAAAGGGATGTCTTTTCGTGACAGGTTGCATTTGCATCTGGCAGCAGTGATTGATATAGTGCTGGCCAGTGTATAATATCAGTATGTCGCAAATGTCACATCTTTTAGAGTCACTAATCACCTGAGGTAAGGCCACACAGATGGGTGCATCAAAAATCTGAAGTACCTCTGCTGGGAATACCTGTTGGAGTCAGGAACACCTGCTCTCATTTTTTTTATCTCCTTTTTCTTTTAAAACCACAGTGAACAAACTCTGCTACTAAAAGTACCACTGTGTAACAGGGTGATCTGATTTTGCCTGTAAAGAGTGTTATGTGTCATGAAAATAAGACAATGTGATAGGAATGATAGTAAAAACAATCATTTTAAATTTATTACCTCTGTTCTATGCAAAAGTATTTTCGAATTTGGTGATCCCTTTCCTGAAACCAATGGATTATTCAAGCAATTGGCCAGAGAAAAGCATCCATGTACCCTTATTTATTCCAAGAAAGCTAGATATTCTTCATCTGAAAAGCAGACTGGATGGCTAGCTTGGAGGAAGTAGCCCAAATAAGATCAACTAACCTCTTTGTGCACTGCAAAAAATGTGGGGAGTTACTGAAGTCAAAGAGTGTAGGCAGAGGTAAATCCAGAGACAGGGTCATCTCAGACTAAAGAATCTATAAAGGGAAATCTATGTGTATTTTGTTTTTCAAATCTTTTGTTGAGTACCTCCTTTAAGATTTTCTTTATGCTTTTTTTTTTTTTTAATGAGAAACTTGTCATTCTGCTTGGTTCCTGATAATCTGTGTAACTAACTTGGAAATAGTTTCTAGCCTTTGATCTTGTCTTTGTTAGAGCTACGCAAAACATTAATCCAAGAGAAAACTGAAACTTGTGGTGACTGCACCATCATGGACTCATTCGGTGAGAGACTTCAAGAAGGAAAAAAATTCTGTTCCAAGGCATGAGCACTCAATGCTTGAGGCCACAGCATACATACTGAAGGACCAGACCCCATTTGTACACATGGAGAGACTATATTGCATCTGCAGTAAATCCAACAACACAGATTCCCAGAGCTTCCCATGCCAAGCTTGTTCCACAAGGTCACTCTTGGCTCCTACAGGTCTATGGTGATGTAGGGGCTACCCACTGACTGAGGACCATGAAGCAAGGCATAGCCCCAGTCATACTTTTACCTGCCAAACATATTTATTAAGTCTATCCAGTTCATCCTTTGGGTGCTAGAGAAGTTTGGAAGGAAGCAATGCATTGTGTGTAAATGTAACCACAGCTACACTCAGGAGGCCTTTTTCACTGCCTGGGTTCAGGCTTATAAAGACCAACAGTAGGTCCTGTAGGTGCAAGATTTCATGAGCGTGTGTGTGCAGGGAGTGTTCCTTTGGTTTGCATTTTCTTACTTTTTGCCCTCGAGCAGTTGTGAAGGATAAGCATTGTGTTAGAAAAGACATCAAGAATTTTGGCTGAGAGCTAGTCCAGATGTCTGCATCTTTGCTCACTATGCTACCAATTGCATCTTTAAAAAAGAAGAAACAATGCCCCAGCTACTTTGGGGACGCTTTAGATGAGAAAAAAAAAAAAAAATAAAAAGAAAGCATTTGCTGGCATAGATTCTATCGTCAGGCCAAGTGGTTTTTAAAAGCCTCTGAGACCACAAGTTTAATTTTGCTGCATAGCTCCAAATCCAGTATAGTTATGACTGGAATCAAATTTGTGAGGGCAATTGTCTCAGGATGACTGAATAGACATTTTGCCTTTCAAACATATGTCTCTGAAATGGCGGTTGCCACCTGGCCAACTGTTAAGTTTCAGCAAGGGATGGAAAAATTATGATTATTTTTTTAGACAGAGAAGGAAGGCTATGATTCACCCCTAACATGACTTTACTGCTAACCTGCAGATCTGGTATAATTTGTGCAGGTCCTCGTTCAGAATTCATAAGAATGGGATAAAAGTCAGGCCAAATGAGACTTTTGCATCATAATCTTGCTGGTGGACAGCATCAAAGAGAGATATACAATGAATCCCCTAAAGAAACATCTGCATTAATTGTTAAGTTGGCTTTCATCACACTTAACTACTGTAAGATTATGAGCTGCTACCAGATGGTACAGTTGAAGATGATCTTGGTATCATACAGGTTCTTTAAATCAAATGCATAGAAATCAGTTTTTCTAAAATTAAACTGGCAAGTTTTCTCAGCCTCTGGATGTTCAACATAACATTGGTAGAAGTCAGTCTGTTTGACTTTTCTGCTCTCTGGTCACTCAGGGATGAGGACTCTTAATAGCCACATTGTGTACAGGTAGAATACATATTTGAATTTGAATACATGCTTATCACAAGGAAGTCCCCATGCTGAAACTGCAACACATCATTCTTTATAAAAGTGTCTCTAGAGTAAGGTGCCGAAACTGATTTTAAAAAAATTTCAGATTAGTGCAATACTTCTTCACTGTTTCCAGTGATACCTTCTTCCAACTCTTTTCATGAGTTCCATAACACATCAAGCTGCCACAGATATTACTTATTTCAAACTGAATACTTGCATTAACTTTGAAGCTTTCCACTACAGTGTTATTCATTGGGTTTTTTTGTCTGTAAAAGAGGCCTCAATGTCACTAGGAATGTCTTGAACTTTCATAACTCAAATATTTGCAGGGATATATATTTTTTTTTCCCCATGGAAACAACAGGAAATATGAAAAGGAATCACATTAGCATGTCATCATACATGGTGACAGAAGTTTTTCATGGTTTTCATTCTTTCAAATCCTGGGGAATCAATTTTAGGAGATGATTTAATGTAATAACTTGGTTTTTAATTTTTTTTTCACTATTCTTATGCCAGGTGTTCTTATATGAACTCCAAAGACTCCAATAAAACTTGTCATTATCTTTTTGTATTAGAAGTTCTAGCCCAATCTGATCAAACTAGCAACTGGGTTGACCCCATCTGAATAACCAAGGCTGTGAAAAATCTCAACCACCCTGAGAAACCCACAGCTGAGCTGTAGATCAAAGTTAATTAAGTCTGTGGAAGGAAATAGAGATTGTTAAACAGAGATTCCTCTAGAATATTCCAAATAAATCATACTGGTTTGATACCAAAGTAGATATAACATTTTGTCAAATGAATTTCCTTCCTCTGTCCATCAGATATAAATAAAGAAGGCACATGGGCAGGTGATTCAGCTGACCTATGTTAAACATCTTTTGGGGATGAGATGACTTGGTCCCACTAATTGTAGCAGGACAATAGATGACTCCATTGGTTTATATTTGGTCTGATTATTTCTAGCCCAGATTTGTTCTGCTAGTCATGGTTATCACCAGGTCAGTCTACATTTCTAGAAAAACTAGAGTGGTTCGTTAATAGCCTGATGTTTTCACCATATTGTTGTTTTGCATATGTATTGGAAATCATACCTTTCCTTCACCTGAAGTAGTAGCATATTTATTATTCCCTTCCCAAAAATTGTCTCCTTTCAAAAGATGACTATGAAAACTATTAGAAAATTGTAACACCTTGCTGACAACATACTTATAAGTGATCAGTCAAACACCTTCAAGATGACAATATCATTTTAATTATACTTTGTTTGTGTAAGAGTTTCCAAAGGTCAGGTTATTTCCATCCTTTTATTCAAGGACATTTTATGGAGTCAATCAATTTTAGTTAAGCATCAGATCTTCCACTTCTGTTTCCACCTCCAAGCTTAACTACCATAATTAAAGTTTGGTTGCTAAGCAAAATGCTGATTACCGTTTTGATGGTTAGAAAGCTCCATCTGGATGTTTCATAGTTTTTATTCATTTTATACAACTGATTTATTTACCTTTGAATAGTACAGAAATATTTTACAGTTATACAGTGTATAACGGCAGCAAATGTGCAAGTCCCTAGAGCTTTTTAGTGTCTAAAGCTAGAAGGAAAGGAAAGGAGAATGAACCAGGGAAAAAATGGCAAGTACAAATCAGTAAAATATCATTAACAACAAGATTTTCAAAATTTGCTTAAGGAATAAAGTCAAGTCAAATTCTATGGTGGAATTTTAAAAAGTATTAAGCATTGATCTATATCTTAAAACAATATCATAAATTTAAATTGGAATAAGCAAACCACAAGGTCCACAGAGCTATCAAATGATGTCACCTGAAAAATTTAGGAGATTTGCAGAAGAATATCTTGTTAGTGTTAGGATTTTTACTGCTGAATTAAATTAAGTAATTTACTATCGAATTAAATTCAGTTGATATAAGTCATCATATACATGGAGTCTAGGACTGGTTATTTCAATGGATCTATACCAATATACATATACTGGGATATCCTTCTGAATAACATCAAGAAACATTCTAAGGAAAAAGAGTTCTCATACCACTGAAATAAATGGAAGCATTGACCCCATATTCCAGACAGTATAAGGACTAAAAATACACTGTTATTAGATTATATTTAGCTTTTCACTCTTATTTTGGGGAAGAAGAGGACAGGAAAATAAATTTCCAAGATGATGGGAATCCCTTTTTTTTTTGGGTGCCTCTTTCTATACTAAGATGCATTAATTTAAAGGACATGTAGGACATTTCATACCAGACACAAAGAAAAATTATCCCAGGTTCAGTAAGATTGACATCTTGGTCTGAGTTACGACAAAACAAATGGCTTTTAGCAGATGGAATGAGTGGTAGCAGATTTTCCCTTCTCTCAGTAATACAACACCAATATCACAAAAAATAAGAATAACCATGTATTTACTTGCATTGCTCTAGTACCTTTGGAGTCACACTACGCTAGCAGCTGAAAAAACAGAATATTTCTGTCCCAGAAAGTCTTGCAACCTGGAACTCTGCTACCGTAATATTGTCTATAATTGCAATGCCAGCCTATTAAAGACGAAAGTTCAAGTTTGCTTTCTAACCCAGCCCTTGACACATATACCCCCATAAAAATTCATCAAGTGCATTCTTCCACTCCTGAAGTATTCCATTACTCTGTTATAAAGTCCTTCTGGACAATCTATCTAGAACTTAACACTTCATATATATTACAAGAAATAATGCATTAACGACTCATCCCTTCCCATAATAAATAAATATTATATATATCTAAAAATAATAACAAAATATAGATGCAAAAAAGACAAATGTGAAATCCTGCACCCAAGATGGTACAACCCTGTGAGTCAGTACAGGTTGGGGAAAAACAGTCCAGGTGACACAGCTCTGAAGAAAACCACTTGGGGTGAGGGTGAACAGTAGGTTGCATCTGAGCCAACACCATGCCCTCATGACAGCAAAGGCAGGCTCTTCTCTGATATGTGCTGTGAAAGAAGACAATGGGTACAAGTTGCAAATAGGAACATTCTGGATAGATAAAAAGAAAATTATTCACTGTGCTGCTGCAAAAATACAGGAACATGTGCCTGGGGAGGTGGACCCTTCTCCATCCTTGAAGGTTTTAAAGAACTTGCCTGGACAAAGCCCTTATAAACCTGCCCTAGCTTCGATGTTAGTCCTGATTAGAAAAGAAAGTTGAACTAGAGACCTAGAGGTCTTCCTCCTGACATTGCCCTTCACCACAACTTCCTCATTACCCAGTCATATTTGGTCACTTCACACATAATTTCTGCAGACATGATCAACTTGATTTTCTTCACATTTGCGGTGTCTCCTTCTTCCTGCCAGCCAAAGACTACCAAAATTGTCTAAGATAAGATTTTGCTATTTCCTTATGGAACAGTTTCACTGACGTCCTTGGATTTGCTCCCAATCCGTAATCACTTATGGATGAAAGATTACGATCAAATTGAAAGGATTAGAATCCAAATGAAAGGCAATCCAAAGGAAAGGTGGAAATGTATTCTGCTGAGCACAGGGCAAATCTTTGAAGCAGGACTGCTTCCTCCAAAGGTATTCAACTATGTGCCTTAAGGCAGTGATTACTCACGCATCATCAGGACTCAATTATATGGTTACCTACAGGTTATTAATAGAAAACAACTGAGCATACGAATGAATGGGAATAACAGCTATTTCTCAGCCACTTTTTCCAGTTTATATTAACATTTTTTCATAATGTAAAATTACTTTGTTTTCTTGGCCAATGTTTCCATACTACCTTGTTGCTTACCTTGCAGACTAATTAACAGTTAGGAACGATGTATTTCACTGCAGTCTTCCTGGGTTGTATCAAATAAACTTGATGATTAATTTCTCACTCCTGTCATCTTATAGTTCTGTTACTAAATCTGCTGCCACTCTCCAAACAAAACCATGAAACTTTTTCCTTTATGTTAAAACGCCAAGTTAAAAAAAAAATAAAATATTTAAAGTCAGTAATTTATTACATATGTAATCAGAACTCTTTTTTTTTCCGAAGAAATATCTGGTGATTGTTTAACTGGACACACATTCCAGGAAAGGTATCCATTCTTAGAACACATAAAAATGGTAATGTAAAGTTGTAGCTTTGTACAGAGATTTCTCAAAGCCGGTAATGGGGGTTGGATATTAAATTGCCATCGAGTGTAAATGGGAATTGGTGCTTGATTGTACTCTTGTTCTTTAAAATGCTTCCATTAGTGATCCAAGCGGACTTAGAACAGACATCTTGTCTCCTGCTTTAGGAGCAACATGAAGCTGGTTCCCCAGCTGACATAAATCAAAACAGCTCTGACAGGTCTCTGTTGATTTATACCAGCTGAGAAGTTTGGTCTCTGTGCAGATATCTGTCTTTCAGCTGTTGAATGATTAATATTCACATCCTTATTTAGCTTTCTACCTTTGTCTTGGGTTTGCTTTTCTTTTTCCCCACCTGCATCCATTGGATGATTCCTGAAAAGGTATTTTGTACTAATTTATTTCCACCATGTGCAGTTATAACATTGTCTAAAAATGTAATGAATATTTCCTGAGATTGTTAGAACTGAAAAGGTTTAGAGAGCAAAACAAAAACATTTTCTTTTCTATGCATTATTTTCCAATTTGTGCACACTATACATATTCATTTGGGAGCAGGGGAATATATTGCCTGACAACAGAGAAGGAAAACATTTATTGCTAATAGAAACTTAATGTGTCCGTATTATTATATTTCTCTAATTTATATTAAAGGAACCATATTTACACTCATTACAGAGAAAATTGTCCCTTATATGTGATGAGCTATATGAAAAGGGATGATGTAATTATTACCATATTGGTATAGAACTGCAAAAATGGGGACAGGATAGGACTGGAGGACAGAGTTATTGAGAAATTTTGTAATAAAGAAAAGTGTCAGCCTGAACCTTGTAATAGACTTTTGACACAAATGTGTTTCTTAGCCATCCAGCTATATATAAGGGAGTTAGATGTGGCCTTTGAGGTATGGGCAACATTGTCCCTTGTCTTTTGTTGACTACAGAAATTAAACTTTCCTGAATCTGTTAGTCTTGTAATATTACATGATTTTTGAAATAATAATATGTTTTAAATAGTGCCCTTCATCCGAGACCTAATTTAATTTGTTTGTAGAGCACCCTTGAACCATGAGATGCAGATGTTGTCCCCTTGTGTATTTGACTGTAAACTATTTTGTCTTAACCATGTATGTACATCTCCATACAGGAAGGTCTCAGCACTGGACTGAGGCATTACAAGAGCAAAATGTATTATATTGTTAAAAGAGTACAAGAAGTGCTTCTATTAGAATTATGAAGTCTAAAAATTAAAAAAAAAAAAAAGGGAAAATAAAATTGATGTAGAGCCAATGCCATTCACAGCTGTTGTTCCTAAACAAGGGATGGGGGAAAAAGTGGTGAAATACGGTGCCAAACCCATAGGTCCATGCCAGCACATGGTGAAGCTGACACTTAATCAAAGACTTTAAACCAGCTATAGTTCAGAGTTCCTTTTGAGGAGATTCTCCAATAAAACATGTCATTGTGGTCCTGAGGGGAATTTGCATAACCATCCCACTTCAAAGAAATATGTTTACTTAAATAGAAAGTAGATCAATATACGTATGGTATGTATTTCTACCAAAATCACATGCAAGGCATTGATTACTTTCTTGCTTTCTTGCTTAATTTTCTTCAGCCTCTGTCCTGTGAGTGATTTACAAAGGAAAGCCTCAGAGAAGGAATAATAATTCCTTTGGGCATAAATACCACAGCTGTATACCAACCTGACTGATAGCGTGATGGTAGAAATTTAATGTTTATTTATATACATAGGAGATTCAATTTAATACTGGCTAGATTTTTTTAATCGGGATTTGTATTTGCTTGCATACTGAAATGTAGGTAATTTTGGAACATGCATAAATTCTTCCAAATAAGCTGAAGGAGAAATACGATAGCTTTCATTGCCTATACTTTTCCTGGGATGATTAAACTATTTTTTTAAAACCTACCGTTCCAATTTTTCTTAGATTTTATTGACTTGAAGACAACAAATAAACACAAAGCTTGCATAAGGTGAAACTCACCCCTGTGCCCGTGTTTATGCACTCTTACAAGGCCTTTTTAACTATTTTAACTATATAAGTCTCATTTCAGAATTCTCCGGGTTCAGGCATCACTTTGGTCCCTTGGTCAGGGAATTTCAGAAAACCTGGAAACCCATTTAAGCCACTATGACTTTCATTCCTGCACAACAGCTGAGGCCCAGATGTTGCAGATGGACTGATGCACTTCACTCGTAGAGAAAAGCAGCAATACATTTATTGATGTAAAACAGGAATTTAACAAAGTTTGATGCTAAGTGTGACAGTGTTTTAACAAGATTCGATGGCAAGGCACACTTGGTCATTTACTGCCTAAAGGACAGGATCAGACAGAACTGCCAGGCAGACCCTCCTGTTGAATCCTGAGGTTCAGAAAGGACCTCCTTGCTTTCTAAACTCATTCTCAGAGAGGAGTCTAGGTGTGGCTGAATCCAATCCTAGTCCCAGATTTGTCTAAAGGGTTATATACATGCAATCAATCCTTTATATCACTTAGCTGAAATTTCAAAGCTTAACATGTTATTGCTCACTTACTGAGGATCTGTTGTGGCAAGGTATCTCTGAATCTTGGGAAGTAACCTTGAGAGGCATCCATACTCAAGGGGAGATCCTGGCGTGCAGCCCGCTGCCACAGGAGAGCTCGAAGGGCTCTTGGGCTGTTCACTATTTATGGGCATGAGATGATTGACTTATAGTCATATTTGTATATTGACTTATAGTACCAGTACCATGGTGAGGCGGGCGCATTGCTCAAGTCAGCCCTTGGCTATTGTAGTGTTGTCTGTCTCCCTGAAACCACGTTGAGCCGAGTGCAGCCATCATGACTACATGCCCACATTATGACCACCACGGGTGGTTATTGCTTGGGCAAAGTTATGGGAGACAACGGTCAGGTAGGTGCCTGGCAGGGGAGCACACTGCCACAGCAGAACCAGGCAGA
>NW_009647828.1:3675948-3680026 GCF_000708025.1 Charadrius vociferus
TTCTTAAATTTCTGCACAGATATACTGCTTTGCCAACATGCAATCGATCAGTCTGGCTGTTATGACCAATATGATTAAGTTGCTTCCCTTACCAGAAAGGTAGACATTATCTCAGTAGAGCAAAGCACACTCAAACTATAAGCACACGCCTTTGCTATTTAATAGTCTGGCTCTTAAAAATGTAGATAAATATCTGGTGCAATATTATATAATTCGCTGTTTGATTTGCTGAAGGATATCTCCAGAGCACTCCTAAGCAGATCATCACAAAAAGAAGGATAACTAATGGAAACCTACAACAAGCAAACTTCCCCAGCTGCTCACTCAGAATCGCAATCAAAAGAAAAGCTGCAGAGGAATGTAGCTGCTGCTGCGGCTACTGTGAAGATAAAAGGCAGCAAGATGACCAAGCATTGGGGCACCCCCTCAGCTTTCAGGACAGAGGATTTTAAAGGATTCATAGTCTACTGGGGAACCTAAGAGCTGAAATGATCCAAGGACCACCCAATGATGTGGGAATATTGAGTAAAAGCATGTTAACTGACTGCATGCTCAGGCTGTGCAAACAGAGACTAAATTTGGCTGAAAGCTGTGTAATTATTACCAGAGAAGAACAGCATTTAGAGCTATTGTTCCTGACAGAATAGATAAGGGATAGGGAAGAGAAAAGAAAAAGGAGGGGAAAGTGTATTATTGGAATCTCCCAATGACTCCGAAGAACAAGGGATTATTTCTAAAATTTTCAGCATTGTCACCCATTCCAACGGTTGAGAGAATACACACCATGCCAGGTTCTCTCTGTGGTTCTGTCCTGTATTCCTTTTTCTGCATTCATAAAAAATAAACCTGAAAAGTAGTCCTCCAGTCTTCACTTGAATACTTTTCAGCTTACCTAAGAGTTGGACGATTCTGTAGTTCAAACAAACATGACATCCTGATTTTTACATCTTCTTCTTTTAAAAAATGAGGAGCTTCCCACTCATTTCAAATGACTTTTTTTTTGCTGCCTTTAGTATTCTCCTGAATTTTCAAAATGTTTTCCTGCTAGAAAGTTGCAAAGTTTGCTGGTTGTTAATAAGAACTACATTAAACCAATCCATCAGCCCTGGCACTCAATCACAGTAAGTGAAACAGATGTTCTACCTGCAATGTCTCCCTAGAAACAGCTACAAAGAAACATATTTTCTTTGCCTTTTAGCACTTGCACATTTATCTATTCTCCATAACAGCTTTTTTGCACTTTTGCACTTTTTGATTACTGATTTGCCACAGTATATTTGGAACTGAAAGTTCTTAAATTAACTGTTAGTAACAGAGCAAACTGTCCATCTAAAATGCTGACATAATCAGAAGCAAATAGGACTTTTGATGTCTTCATTTAGGGCACACCTACAACTGAAAAAGACAGGACTGTTAGGAAAAAAAAAAGTGAGTTTCTCATTGAGAAATCAGGCTCTTTCAAACATGAAGGCATGTACACATCCTAATCAAATATTAGAAAAGATCTTTTAAAAACCACTGCTTAAATGTCCATATATTGGTATTGTAAACTAGCAACACCTTTTGGTTTTGGACATGCCTAAATATGTCTGTTTTCATCTCATTCCATGAAGCCAGCTTTGGAAAACACAGTTGTCCAGTGGTGCAGTCTGAAAGAAGGTTTTACCAGGAGAGAGACAAGGGGAAATGACATGGAAACATCATCATTCAAGAAACAACCCCTAATGCTGGCCATGTCATTGGTAACTTTCAGAAAACATGAAATAAACTTTTACAGACCTAACACCTGCTTCATCAACATCTTCTGTCTTTAAAGAGAGTTATTGGCAAAACAATTATGATGCTGTCTGAGGTCGTTGTATTCTTTGGTTTACTTTCAGTCAAAAAAATAGTTGTATTTACATAAGAAGAAAATATAATTCCCTAGAGTGTAAATTTTTGTCAGATTGATTTTTACAGAATCAAGGACTAGTTGGGGCTGGAAGGGCCCATCGGGGATCATCCAGTCCAACTAAAAGTCAACTCTGCTCAAGGCAGGGTCAATGACAGCAGGTTGCTGAAGACCTTGTCCTGTTGCTTCTTTGGAACTGGAAAAGCCAGATCAGGTGGGCTGTCAGTCTATGCAGCACTAAACTTGTGAGTTGTTTAAAAGTAGGGAGAGCATTTTTAAGGACAGTGTTTCTCAGGAGCGTTTGGAAATGTCAGTGAGTAAAACGTATATCTGTCCAACTGATTGACAGTATTAGAACGAGATAATGTAATAACCACAGGCTTTCATCAACTAATTTAGCTTCTTTGTCACTTCTGAAATGTGGACATTGGCCTAAAAACTTGTATTACTTGGTCACATATTTTTAAGCCCATTCTCAGGCAATGGAGATCACTGAAAAACTGCCAAAATACATTTTCCTAAGGAAAACAATGCACTTTCACTAAAATAGAAAAGTTTCACATAAAATTATTGTATTAGAACTCCCCAAAAATTCTGAACTCGGGATTTCAATCCTTAATTTGAGATTTCTATGCCCCCATGGCAAACTGTCTTCTGTAGATTTCAAAGCACTTTGTAAAACTGATAAGTAAGACTCTCCCTGTGTTACAATTGTTGGAAGACCAAATCAGAAAAAAAAATATTATTCTAGTTGGGCACTCAGGTACAAGTTTCAGTTGCTGGATTTGCTGAAAGGCTGAGCAACCTGAAGAAGGCAGCACAGCTTCCAGCTCCAGCCCAGGTAAAACTGGTGCAGATCTTCTCAGCCTAAATTTTGCTGCCTCAAAAATAACAGCCTGGGTCTATCCTGCATCTGTACTGGGGGATAAGTGAGGGATATGGCAGATAGGTTATGGCTGAGGAAGAAAGGGTAACTAGTGCTGTTGGAAAGAGCTGCAGCTGCCATCGTATCAGTTGTTCGCAGTGTCACAAGACTGTCTCATTTTCCAAAGCTCTCCTAGAAGCAAAACAGACAGGAACACCTTATTCTTTTCTTGCCTCCATGTGCCTACAGCAGCACACAGCTGTCTGTTTTGCCTGCCCCAGGAGCTAACCCTCTCAGCGAGTCAATGAAAAAGAAACCAATCACCCGACAGTCAGGCCTGTCTGCCGCTGAGTGGATCACTCTGCTACCCACAGGTAAATCTACTATGCCCACACTCTTCACGTGTCCTGGGGGTCAAAGCTGGGGTAAAACAGGTTAAATCAAAGGGATCTGGTTTATGCCTCCTGAAAATAAAGCCCATTCCATCTGTCTATTTAAAAACTGAAAAACATAAACAATTACAAACACTTCAAAGACTTGAGTGTCCTACCTTGTAACAAGCTCCAAAGCTTGTCGATGTTGATAACAGTTATACTTTCCGCTCTCCCCTGGCTGATTTGCTTGGTTGACCTACTTTTCCAACACTTTCCCTAAAGGTAACACAAAACCTTTCTGAGTTGCTCATACAACTTTTTGATCATATTTAATAACCAGGACCTTTTTTTGAACAGTATATAACTATTAGCACTGGGAGAAATCCCAATAGCCCTTCATCGTCCAAGGGATTATTTGCATATTAGGTCAGGCAACAGATTTCAGCAGCTCTGTCTCTTTCAGCTAAATATACAGAACTTGAACAAAAAGCTGGGATTGTTTTTTATGTGTGCGTGATGTTGCTTTTTCCATCATCAATAACAGTCAGTTCTGTAAACACAGGGAACTATGGACATCTGATGAGCTGCAGGGTATCTAAAATATGCTGAAAGGGCTGACAGACGTGACAGAGGGCTTATGGAAGATCCAAGCACTTTTAGAGTACATCTGTTAATTTATGGCATCTGAGATAGTAGTAGACACTGGTATTTAGGCAACTGAACCACACCCACTAATTTTCAATCCCGTTTTTCTGGAGGAGGGAAAAAATCAGTCATGTTTAAAAATACAGATGACAACTCATCGTTGTTTCTTCACTGCATTTCCAGTGATTTTACATTAATCCCACTTTATGACTGCAGAAAAAAACTAGGCTGTTATTTCTAGCACTAAGATAAAATACCCTGCTCCCAACACTGCAGCACAGAAACTGAGCTGAGCACCAGGAA
>NW_009647828.1:3680165-3684001 GCF_000708025.1 Charadrius vociferus
CGAGGGAAACAAAAGCAAGACTGGGCAGACTCAGAGAGCCTTCTCGACAAATGCCTACTCTCCTCTTAATGTTTACACTTTCTACATAGGGCTCCAATGTTTCTACCTCAAAAATCCTGGAAATTAGCTTTGTCACACATCAGCTCTGTTGTACTTATGCTGCAGAGATAGGTAGTACGTGCACAGTGTGCAGTTTGTTTGGCATGTGGAGTTGGACATAAAATTTCATTCCCCGAATTTAACTTGTCTAAGAGTTGTGGAGATTTGTCTGTCTTAATTTGTTCAGAGCACTAGGCAAGCCATTCATTGGAATTGCTCTGACTGGTTTGCTGAACTTCCAAAAAACTCTCTGCAAAGCTTCATGTTTCTTTTTATCCATCCAGAAAAAAATATGAGTGAGATAATACTCCCATTCATAGGTTTGCGGAAACCATAATGCAGAACTTGTTGGAAATGGTGAGAACCTGGGTCTGTGGAAATTAATTTCTTTTCTAACGAAGGTGATGGCACTTTGGCCACTGATTTTATCAAACTCAATGACTGTGATGAAGAAAATACTACATTCCATGTTGCAACCGATAGAAAGATCCTCACGTACCATGTTTTCTTAGTGCTTTGGGGAGAAGTGGAAGGCATATATACCACGTGTATACACCCCCCCACCCCAGAAACACTCACTTCAGATTTTATTACAAACACAAAACACAGACATGTGCACTGACAGATTTGCAGTTACCTGCAGATCTGAAATCAAGTCACCTGGGCTGACCCATGCTGTTACTGATGGTATGAAAACTTTATCATCTAACGTGAAATAAGTTAAGTAAGAGGTTTTATACATTTGGTCAGGTTCAGTTGCATTTAAAGCATAAAGAAAATATGAGGACATACATAGTCATATCCCTATTCAATACTTGAAAAATGATGCTAACAGTTTTTCCCATGTTCCAATATCTGTTTCCCTTCCCAGCTTTAACACTGAATATATTAAATTGCAATTCTTTAGCAACTTTTAGCATACCATTTTTCCAATAACACACTAATTAAATGGGTAAAAAACACTATTCCTATAAAAAGAGACAACATTGACATTTTGGTTAGAATTCACCTCAATAAATTTTAGGAATTTAAAAGTTAAATATCTAGGCATTCCATGTTCGTCCTTTAGTCCATGGAGAAAGATATGATCCATCACAGCACTATAGACTGTCCTCTGGAAGCAATTGTTCCCTTCCATTAGCTGTTAGGGGAGTCTATAATTGGCTAGTTTGAACTTAAAAATTTATCTTTTAGACATGTGAGCTGGAACAGTTTTTGTGACGCAAATTGCATGCAAATCCCAGTTTGCCTTTTACTGATGCAACTGATCATTAATATGTAATAAATAGTGATAGGGCGCTCTTACTTTTTTTTTTTTTTATGTGCAGCTGTTATGGTTTTGTCTTGTCAGCTAATTGCCACACTAAAAGATTTTTGACAAGATTCAAAGTTATGAAGCAGTGACTGATATGGTAGTGATGGCAGAGCAAAGCAAAAAGAAAGAAAACGGTGGTTTTTTAGCAATTCTTTCTTTTGATTTGAAATATGTGAGTAGTCATTTGGAGTGTGGATTCAGCACCAGGATTAAGACACTTACAGGTGGTTTTCTACATGGGAGCAAGGTATCTAAGTAGTTGGTCACTGCAGACCAAATCAATACAGTTAATGGAGTCTAGGGAGGCATTCAGCTGATCCCAAAGTAGGCTGTACAAGGAGTTTTAGCGCTTGAGGTAGGACTCTAGATTCCAGGGTTAGCTACTTGAAAGAAGAGTGACACAATCTTGTCTGTAGCAAAAATCTTTGTTCTTTTATGGACTAAGTCCGTGTATTTCCGCACTCAGGACATCCTAGAAATCCTCTCTTGGAGAAATGTTGGGAACACAAGTAACTGTGAAGTGGTAAGTGGGACAGGACTATAAGAGATGACCTGCTCAGCAAGTCTGATATTCTCATCTGAGGGCAGCAGGATGTATTTCCGTGTCATCAGTTAGTCACTAGCAAGTTCTGTGGCTAATGAGTGGAACCACTTTAAAATAGGAATCAGAAGCCTGTAGAGATATGCAGGGTAGAAAATCTCTCAACGTTTCTATGTCTAATGCAGAAGACAAACATCTCCAGAAAATGGTTCATCCTATCTTAAATAAGTGTTAAAACAAGTTGTCTATACCTCTCCATGTTGTACATAGAGACCCTTTGAGTAAATTAGACCTACACACCTTAAATTTTATATGGTTGAGGTAAGGTGAAATGGATGTTAACCATAGGCTTATCAGTTAGGTGACCGGGGATGAACCAGGGTTCTAGTGTTTAAACTTCAGGTGAAATGTTTACTTTAATCATTACGGAACACAGAAAAGTCACAATTTTTTTCATTAGTTGCATTGTCACTCAGTCTCCAATGAACTTGAGATGTTTTAGTTGTCGCAGGTGTTCATCTCCCTCCAGCTTATTTTCTTTATCTGCTCCTCATGCTATGCTGAAAGGTCTGAAACAAACAAACAAAAAAATTGACATAAAATGAAACCTGATGTTATTTAACACTGAATATAGACAAAATTGAAGAAAATAGAATCTAAAGTGCTATAAAAAAAATCGTCAAAACTTGCCCCCCAGAATATTGCAAAGCATCTTTACCAACTCAGGAAATGAAGCTTAAAAAGAAACCACAAGAGGTTGAGGAAAATCCATGTTTAGAACAGATTTTAGTGAGTTGCTGTGCTGTCATTCACACGAATAAAAATTAAAATTATTAACTATGAAATTACTACCTGAAGAACAGTGCTATTTCTTGGAAAGAAATTAAAAAGTGAGTCTAGCCTGAAATAGAGACAAAAGGTTTTTCTTACATGAGGTAAAGCACTGTAAAGAGTACTGGAAGTCAGAGCTTTTTCTAGGTTTTGATTGCATGTGACAAATGGAATATAGCTACTGTATTTTAAAAGGAACCAGCTATTCCACTAGCCCCTTGACTTTCAGGTTTAACAGCAGAGGACAATTCATAGCATAAAAGCATTATCTTCATTTGCATTGTGAGTTAATAACAGATGAAGTTCTTGCCAGCCAGCTCCTTGCAATGCACTGAATGAAGCACAGAATTGATTTAGTATACCCAGCAAGATTAAGTGGACATCTTGCAATGCCTGAATTAATTGCAGGATGTATTTTTGTTTATTACTTCCGAGAGAAACTTCAGTGGCTCTCATTAAATGCATGGATGAATGGATTGGTGGATGAATGATTGATGGTTCAGGAATCAAATATAGCCAATTAGTTTTCCATTTCTTCTAGGCATATTGCTCTATTAAGAATCAGAAGTATAGTAATAACAATCAAACTTAGTAAAGCCATCCTTATTTGCTCTTTAGGGTGAAATTGAGCCCTGTGAATATGCATAGCAAACACCCTTCCATGTTTCTCCTTCCTCCCTACAAATAAAACACTTGTATTCATTAACAAGTTTTTGACATTTACAATCAGGACAGATTTTGAAAAGTGTTTACTTTTAGAACTGCAAAATAAGTAATCACATTTTCCAAAGAGCTTGTTCATATTGGTCATTCATAGTAAATGCCACCCTCTTCTGAAAAACTAGCCCAGCTGCCCACTCATGCTTAAGAGGAGCTTCCTGGAATCAACAATAGAAGGAAATAGAAGAATAATTTCATTATCCTGTTTCAAATTCTTCCTTAAAATTAGTGATGTAAAAATGAATACATAAAAATAGTGGATAAGTTTATCTGTTCAATAACCAGAAAAAGGCTAAGTCTGTGTACTTTGTGTCCTTGTGAGGTTCAGCA
>NW_009647828.1:3684015-3705328 GCF_000708025.1 Charadrius vociferus
TCAGCAGTGACAAGCGGATGCAATTCATACGGTGCATACCAGCAGTAAGTCAGGGCTGTTTACTTGCGTTCACCACTGGGTACAGCATTTTTTGAAAAGTTGCTTTACCATCTCATCAAAACAGAACAAGAACACATCTAGAAGGGGTAGGCATCTGCTGGCTTGGGACTATACCCTCACCCTGGTTAGTATCCATTGTCTCCTTGTCTCGTTTCCCACTGTGTCTGTCTATATCCAGCCCTTACCTAATTCCTGAAGGCTTATTTTCACACACCAAAGACCACTTTTGGCCCTGCCTTTGCACCGTGGTGAGTCAGAGAAGCCATAATTGATTCATTGTCTTCAGCCCAATTACAGCATCCATAAACCTGTTACTGATCACATTTTGCTTTCTGGATCTTCTTCATGTACCCAGATGAGAATTTAGCTGAAAATTTGGTAACTGGCAGGCGCTGAAACTGCCATTTGAAACTTCAGCTTGCCTTTGGCTTTTTTTTTTAATTTAACCTTACACCTATTTCTAGTTTTTAAAGTTCACTTTTGCTTTGTGCTCACCTTCTCAGCAAAGGTAAACCTCCCCCTGAGTTCAGACGCACTTCTCTTGAAAAAAGTTTTCCTTCCTCCCAGCAGTTCCCCCACTTCAGCTTATAATCACCTACTATCATGCTTCTCTAAGGACGTAGCAGTGTATACATTCCCAGAAAGTGTCTTCAGTCTGCCTGAATTTTTCACATTTATGGCCTTTAAAAAACAGCAGATATTATATATTTCTATTTCAGAGCTGGTAGTCTTGATTTACATTATTTTAACTTTTTTTAATTTATTATTCTTTTTTATTCTCCAGGTCAAATCCTGCAATTGGTCATGTAATTTGCTTTCATTCACTTTAAACATAGCTGTATGACAGAGTATAAATATGGTTGCTTTGACGCCACCACCCCTAAATCATGCTTTGTCCACATTTTAAATAGAGATTTGCAGAGCACACCACATATGTCCAGCATCAGCTCAAGCCGTGGTCTTGTTTCAGTACAGCACTGTAAACAAGAAATAACTCTACTTCATCATACCGGGGTAAAACTGATGTAACAGAAGGATTAGTAACATGAGAAACGTCTTATTTTCTCAGAAGCTAGACCTAGTAACCCACAACCCCTACACACCAAGCTGTTTAATCAATTCTGCATTGACTTCATGAGTCAAAACATTTCTTCTGAATGTCAGTTATATTTAAATTGATTCATTTTATTTGATCCCTTTCTGAACTGATCCTGAATGTCTTTAAATATATGGGTTGTTTATAAATATTCATTTAATAACTGGGATGATTAACTGACATAGAGGTTTTTTTCATCTGTTTCATTGGGAGTTTTTACTTGTTTTCTTTTGCTGTTCATTGATGTCTTCTAAGTCTATTGTCACTGATTTTTGCTGGCCAACAAACCAGTGGAAGCTTTTTGGTTGGGAGTCTAGACATTCTCGTGGAAATCCTTTTGAATAGTCATCTTAAACAAATATTTAATCAAACGATGCCCGTGCTGAAAAAATCTGTGAAACATTTAGGATGGATGAACACAACTCATGAGTTTCTGAGTATCTCAATAACCACTGTGCCCAGACTAATTACTGCGAAACACACTCAGCATCAGATTTGTACCAATTGCCAAGCAACATGTGTTTTCCAGTTCAACTGTCTGTGTTTGGATGGAAACACAGTGATAATAAGGCACTATAGTTCCTTCCCTGTCATATCACAAGAGAGGAGGAGGAGTACAGCCCTGTGGTCCTATCTGGTAAATCTGTGACTACTGCTGCTGAGAGATAACAAAAGCCAAGTTTTAACTGCATCTGCCTTGGACAGCTAAGTTTGAGCTTTAGTGCCAGGAATTAATTGGAGCCTAACCAGAAGGGCATCCAGCTTGTGTCTTGATATAAGCACAGCCATACAAAGGTTTATTTGTGTTCCAGCTACTCCCACGAGCGATGCGAGCAGGTGAGTGAAAGTGAAATCTGTGCTACGTCAGCACAAAAATAAAAAGCGTTTGACACACGGTGGTGGTAGTTCATCTGGCCACACCAGAAGTCCTGTAAGATGTCATGACTCTTTGTGTTATTATGTATCCAGATAAAATGCAACCAACTTCCTTTTAAAATATAAGCAAAGCCTTATTTTAATTAAAAGATAATGAAGTTCCTTTTAGATTAAAAAGGTAGCCAGTCTTCTGTGAAATATGAAAACTGTGGGGAAAAAAGTGTAGCTTGTGTGTAATAGAGTTGTACTTGGGAAGGTGAAGCTAGAGAGAAATCAGCTTTAAATTAAGAATCTTGAGATTCATCCACATCCTTCATCTCAGGTGTTATCTTTTGTACTAAGTCTGCTCTATTGAATGCCAGCTGTGGGCTTCACTTTCCAGTTAACAGATAATTTTCTTGACAGTAGAAAGGAGTGATATGTTCTTTACTTCAGAAATGCCAGTCTTTAAAACTGAGAGATCCCTTGTTCCACAGAGGAGCTGTAGAACTCACACTCTTTATACTGTCAGTGAAGGCAGGTGGTTGTAGTGAATGACTCTGATTTGAGTTGGGCTGAATCATATCCTGGTTCTGCCTGGTTTTCCCTGTTGTCCATATGGTGAGTCTAAAGCAGACAGTTTAGGTATGTGATTCCCCCAAATTAGGTAAATATAAAAAGGAGAAAACTGTTTCTTTGCAAAAGTGATCAAAGAAAAACAACCACAACAACGCAACCATGCTAAACTTCTGGGCTTGTTTTGGAAAGACAGAAAAAAATACCCAACAACTTTCCTTTACAACCAGACAGAAAGGAGCCTTTTTTCAACTTGTTTCTAATTCTGACAAAAACAACATTAGTGTGTGAAAAGGCTGAAGTAGTTATTGACTTGATCTACTAAGGTTTGTTTACGAAAAACATCCTCCAGTGATCAATGACTATGCCCTCCTGAAGTGCAGTGTCAATTCTGACCTTGAATCATGGATCAAACAATTTTGATTTTTATCAGGAAATAAAGAAAAGAATGAATTCATGATTTGGCTGGTAGCAATTTTCTCATTGACATGTGAATATAACACAAAGCTAATGCAGGGGTTGGTAGTTGCAATGCTTCACCATTTTTTATTCAAAAAATAACAGAACAAGAGAAGGAAAAGTGGACTCAGAGCGTAGAAATGCCAAATATCTCCAGAGTAACACCTAAGCAACTGGTATACCAAGTCTCTCCATTTTTTTGCTGTCTATACCACGTCTGAGGAACAAAACTCACTCGTGGCCTCTCACCACCTCTACCCCTTTGACTGTTTAGCTCCAACTCGTGTCTTTTTTCTCAGCCATTGTGTTTCTGAACCTATTAGTCATACTGGGATACTACATGGGAATGTACTGTGGGCTACGTGCTGCACAAAACCAGCATAAACACAGTCCACACTCTGGAATTATATACATAGTATAGGGTCAGCACGCAGCTTCAAAACCACGCCTGACATATCCCCTGTTCCTCCTTCAGTTCGTTTTTACCACTAATGATGGGAGCTACAGTGTGATGATTTCAGCCAGGCTTCTGAGACCTAAGATATATTATTACATGGCAATAATTATTACATGGCTGCCATTTATATGTGATAGGCTGCAGCATGTGCTACCTATTTTTCCTCTGTCGAGAAATATTTTGCTAATGTCTGAAACCTATTTAATATGTTAGTGATGAAGCAAGTATTTCTGCTGAAGTAATCACCCAACCATAGAAGCACCTGTGTGAAAGATTCATGTACCTACACAACTGCATGGCAACCTCTTGTATGAATCCATATCCTTCTAATGCTGAAACCAGGTGCATTGCTAACAAGCTGCAGGTGGAGACATAAAGAAATTAATTGCAAGGCCCTTGATAATTGCTCAGAATTCATCTTAAATACATGAGTGAATCTGTCATGTTCTGGTAATTTACCTTTTGTTGGATTCAGTGCTTGCAATAAAGAGCCTCACCTCTTATCTCACCCCAAGGCAGTTCCTGGTCTATGCATGTGATGGGCACAAAAGCTATCCACAAAGAGAAGGAAGATGAAACCTTAAAAAGGAAAACACAGAAAAGGCCATGAGGTCAGGAGAAAAATGCTGTGGGAAGAAAAAGGCAAACACAGAGTTGTGATAGGGAGAGAAGAAGCAGAAATCTAATTTTGGCAGGATGGAGATCTGCCTGGAGTTTATATGGTTTGAATCAGTGGGACACTTGCATCACACTGGAGATCTTACCCTGTGGAAAGACTCAGTGCCTCAGACTAAGTTTAAAAGGAGTGAGTGAACAAGGACTCAAGCTACACCGCACTGTAAACCTGAGCAGATTTGCCAATAAACTAAAAATCGATTCCAGTTCTGAAATGTTTTTTTATTCTCATAGCCCAGCAAAACATCGCTGTTTTACCTCCTGTGGGATAGATAAGAGGTGTATTACCAGATTCAACCAGTGAAATAGCTGCAGATCTTATGTATTCTCCCTTTTGGTCCCACCTTGACTATTGTATGCTTGATTGCTCCTCTGCAGGGAAGTCTGATGATCCTGTTCCCTTGAAGAACATTAATGCATGGAGTGCCACAGAGTACACCTACCCTGTGGAGCGCACTGCTGCGTAAAGGCACTCCCGCTGGTTTTAAACTAGGTAGTGTGTATGCCACTTCTTACTGTTCAGCCTGGCACACAGCATGGTCTGAGAGACGGTACACCCTCCTGCACTGAGCTACGTGTTCAAGCACAGGAATCAGGAGGAGCCAGGGAGCATCATCTCCCTAAATGTCCTCTTGCCTCTAACTGATTCGAATTTGTGTACCCCCTTTCCTGAAACATCCTAGAGCCTGCACCTACAGGCTTAGGTGCCTTTGCTTGACAGGTACAATTTTGGGATGTGGCTGCTGTTCACACACAAGTTTTCTGCACATCCCACAGTCTCAGGGATGCTGTTCTCTGCATTTGCTTGAGATTAGCTGGGATTTGTCTCCTACCAGAGGTTGGATTCATCTCAGCAAATTTGTGTGCCTAAAAGCTAGCATCTAATTTCAGTTATTGTCTGGGTTCCCTCTGCATTTAATAGAGCGAGTTATTCAGGACATGATTCATCTCACCTATCTTGGACATAATTTTGTGGATGTGACCAATCATTCCTTGCAGGTGTTTGTCTCAGTTAACTTGTGCTCAATGACTGGCATAGTCTAAAGACTCAGCCTGTAGACAGCAAAATTTAGGTCGGGTATTTCACATGTATGTGACGAATAATAAAAATATTCCTGTTGCTTATCTCCTTGAAACTGCGCTCAAGTCAATGAAGCTTAGAAGTTCAAAGGAGAAGAGTAGCTCTTGTTTTCATGAGCTATTACTCTGCTAAGGGGTTTCTCTCTTGTCACCTCCTGCCAACAAGCTTTGACCATATTGCACGATGTAAAAAAAAAAAAAAATAGCAGCCTTCAACATAATTTAACTGGACATAGGTAGACAATCACAGATGCAACCCCAAGTATTATTAGCATTTTCCCCCAGCTGATATTCAGAAATAGGAAGTCTTTGTGTCCACTCCAAATGATGTGTGCAAATTGTTGCACTGAATTAAATTCATAATGACACAAAACTCAGGATCTGTGTGGAAATTTTCCTTCTTGTCTGAGGAGCCTTTTATTCTTTTTTTTTTTTTTTTTTGTGTGTGAATTGCCCTCAAATGGAGTCTTTGGTTCAGTAACTCTGTACAAATCCCTGAAGAGATGCAGAGCTACTGAGCTATATCACCTTGCATTAGCCAGGATGTGGATGTTAGCCTCATAAGTTCTGTTCTTAAACAAACTGAAAAAGCCTATGGAAATCTTCCTAATGCTCCTTTCCACAGCTGCCTTTAAAGTTTTTCTATATATGAGTTACAGAAAACAGACATAACATCCAGTATCTGATCTTTGGTGTTTTTTCTCCATGATTATTTCTGCTGGCTAGAGGACCAGTTCAAAACGTATTTCATCTAAAAACTGCAAAAAAAGTTGCAGTTCATCTAAGACTATATTCCCTAAAGTTCTTCATAAGATGGATTTCAAACACCGGCAGACAAGAAAGTGGACAACTGTTTTTTTTACTACCTTTGTATTAAATTTTATTATCTAATGACCATGTGAAGTCTTCAGGGATTATTGCAATAAAAGTGTTTTATTTCTTCTTACATATTTTGCTACAGATAGTATTGGATTCAGTTTATGAACTGATGATAAATGCTTAAGAGCATGCATGTAGAGCTTTTGCAAAGAAGATATTCTTTTTTTTATTTCAAATGATAATATTTAATATTGTATTTTTGTCTTTATAGACCTCACTGACAACTGAGTCTTTGAGCTGAGTATATCTGCATGCATTAAATATGCTTTGCAATCAGTGGGCATTAAGTATGTTATGCAATGTTTGAAACTATGAAGGCATATATAGACATCATAAGACCAACAATTGAAAATTTAAACTCTAAAGTAGCTTTACTTTCTGGTAGGTTCGTTTCCATAGCAGCTTGAAGTCACACTATCATTTGATCAGTCCTTGATAAGAAAGCAAAAAAATTAGTTTGGTCCAGAAAAGAAAAAAAGATTTTTTAACATCTTCAGTATAATATACCATGGTATCTTTGATAACACCACTGTCGAACAGATAGCACGCACACATGCTGAAAAATCAGTTATGCTCCTGAAGTTTTGAAATAAGTAAGAGGGAGGAGAAGGTGGGGTAAGAACTAGAAAAAATGTCTTTTATAAAAAACTAATGCTGCACTGAGGTGTCAGGGCCAACTGCCAGAGGGACAGATGCCGTTGCGTCCCGAGGTGTTATACGAGACACCATGAGATAAGAGTGGGAGGGATGTTACAGACGATCAGACAGGCACTGTTCAAGAGACAGCTTCCATTTACCATTTTCAGTTGCAATAATTGTTCCCTTTTTGAACTGAGATCTTTTGGGTCAGGTCTATTGAAAATGAAGCTGTATATTTACATCTCAGTTTCTTATATACTAAGGGAATGGAGTTCTTTTATATGTAAATTTAATTTTAAGAAAGGCATGAAAACCAATGAATATAGAGTTAAAATACATTAGACTATTATCTTTTCTCTGCTTAGTGCTTATTCATTTTTGATCCAGTCTTGAGAGTCAGATTAATTTGATACAAAGTACAATGTCAGAAAAATCCTTTCCCTTGGGAAACCTTCATCTGGGTGAGGTCCTGTAAATATTCCCTCAAAGTGAGAGTATTTGATAATGTGCAAACTTTGCAGTGAAAAGAACACTTTAAAGTCAGAAAGCAGATTCCACAGCAATTAGGTAATTGTGGAGAACATTTTGTTACCAGGTTTCTAGTGTTCCACCCTACATCACTCGGAGCACACCAGTCCCAGAACTTTCTGGAATATTTCAACCAGGATGACTTGGACAGACAGTGCAAAATCTTGATCTTCAAAACAGCCCAGGTAATGAAGTTGATTTTATGGCATCAAAAATCATCATTACACATGCTTATAACTTCATCTATATTTTTCAGCCCTCTGTCAAAGAAGGAAAATTCCTGGCAAATCCCTACTGCATTTGCTCATTTTCTCTCTCTTTTTCGCCATCTCTTTTTCTTCTAAATGCTGACAAGGCCCAATTCATGAAACAGATAATTGTTGAAGCTTTGCTAAATGCATGACAGTTGTAATGGTTATTTACAACATTTTACTTTTGAATTCAGATGAGCAGTTCTAGAGCTAATCTCTAATTTTTTATATTCATCATGAACTGCTGTTTCCTAAGTGTTCACTTGTGATGTGATCTACATACGCACCGATTTTCTGTAAATGTTGAACTGCTGTGAGTGTCACTGGAGTCCTTTCTTTGAACCTGAAATAGACAAATCATACTTAAAAACAGTGGCTGGAAATTTAAAATCAACAGCAACCATTAAAAATGTTCAATTCTTCCATTCTTGGAGAAGAATATCTGCAAATATACTAAATTTGGCTTGATTGTGCCTTACACAAAGCAGTGAGGAAGGGTTTCTTGCATACTTGCAGAGCAAGTATCAGACATTCAGTCATTAATTTCCTTCCAAGACAGGCTGGTTAAGTGCCTACCTTTTCTTCAGAATATGGTTTGCATATATATACTCCTGGTTCATTTCAGTTGCAAGACAATCTCAAAAATACACAGCACCTCTTACAGACCACAGAGCTGGACAAAGATGTACAGTTTCTGCATTTGCTTTCTTGTTTCCACTTCTGAGAGACTAGTACAATAATTAATTCTCTGAATGTGGAATTTGCCATTCTGCCTGGCCAGTTTGTGGTCTATTTAAGTAGAAATAAAGCCTAATTCAGTAGAATCCACAGAATATCTATTCTGCATTTCACAAAGCACTGTATCCCAGTATGATATAGGGCCCAATGCAATGTTCTGCCAAATAGAACATCTTCCATTGACTGAGCTTTGGATCAAGCCCAGGGGGAAAATACGGCTGTGAGCCGAATTTATTTCCTCCTTTCCCTTCCTCATCTCCTCCCCACCTTACTGTGCAAGACTAGTGCATTATTCACTTGGCACTGAAAGCATTAACCCTGGACATGAAAGGAGTAAGACAAGACCCATGCTGCATAAAAATCCAGCTAATTTTAGTATACTTACAGTCCATCTTTCACAGCAATTCTTTCTGCCTTTAGATCTGGCAAAAGACAGACCCATGTAGCCAGAGTACCCTTTTTTGTTCTCCTCCTTCCCTCAGCTTCTGTCAAACAGCATCTTGATATTCAGCTAATGCACCAAAAGAAGCCCTTTACAGTATTAACTCTTACCCTGGCCAATTCTCATCAGAGCTGAGAAAGGTGTTAATCAAACTGCTATCAAACATCATTTTAGTGCATACAGTCACCAAGCAGGTCTTCTAATCAGTGCTTAAGTAATAAAATAAACCAGCATCTCCACACAGCCATGACTCCTCTGTGTGCTGAGTAAACAAAACTGATAACGATCGTATCGTCTTAGCATTCTTGGGAGATAACATGTCACTCAGACTTTAATAAATGGGTTAAAGCAATACTTTTTGTCAGTTTATAGGACCTGAAGCCATTAAGAATAAATTACTTTTTTAATTAAAGATTTTTTATTACCTAATGAATGAATTTAAAATGTAAACTGCTGATTGAAAAAGGAAAATGGACTTCAGCCAAGACAGTGAAGAATTTCAGCATATAAGAAAAAAAATAACGAGAGCCAGCCGCACATTGCATTGACCTTCTACAATTTGAACAGGTAGTTAACACGTTTAAAGAGAATGGTACATTAACATAATCTGAATTATCATTATTAAAATGCTGCTCCAGGTGTAATTAGCATTTTATAATCATCCAAGTTATGACTTAATTTCCATCCTGGACAGATTTCATTTAGTGCTACTTCCCTCCTGTCTCCCTGAACAACAAGTTCTGTGGCAACTAACAATGAAAGTCTTCACAGTTGCCTCATAATTTAATAGATCCTCAAGTCAGAGGGAGCTCTCCCAGAAACGTCTTCCCCAGTCCCACGCCTTTTGGCTGCACTGCTCTGTGATCTTGTGATCCTGTACAAACCCACGTCAACTGCTCTACTAAGGTCCACTTCCCCCAGCCGTCACAAACATCTCTGGACAGTCTTATTTACGTAACACAAATACTCATGTCTTTGGAAGCACAGAAAGTAACAGGTGAAATACTGGTCTGTTGATGGTCCAGCCCCATGAGTCTCTACCTTCCTGCACCCCACAGTCATCTGTGGTAAGTAATGATTCTCCTCACATACAATAAATCCGTTCTTATATCTTGGCTTTGTTCATAATGTGGTTTTCGTCATGCATTTATTAAACACCCCCTAACTGGTCATACATTTTAATCAAACCATCTTGCTCGAAGCATTAGGTAGACTGGTAGACTCTCAAGGTCAGAGATGCTCATACCAAATTGTGTAAGTGGGTCAGCCTTACATTCTTCATGCGTTATATCACTCATAGCCAGCCAGCATTTAATATCATGAGCTTCCTATCTTTGTGTTTTGAGTGATAATTAAAACCATTGCTTCCCTGGGGATTTATTTTTGGCTTTGTTATTCTGTCAAGCCTTCATAGAGCTTTGCTTATACCCAGCAGTCACGTTACTGTGTCACTTCGGGTTAGTCTTGGCTTACAGACACTGAGTGGCACACTGAGCTAAAGGTGTGCAAACCCTCAGGAGGCACCACTGGGTACTCACCCAGTGGGTCCAGTTACCTCAGCAGATCCATTTTCTAGACTTTTGTTCGTCACGCCTAAGAAAACCTAACACATTCCTTCTAAAAAATCAGCCTGTCCTCATTTAAAAAAATCACCATATTCAAAAGCAAACTGTTTCCCTGGTGAATTATCTTCTGCATTTAGCTTTTGTCCTGTATTTCTAACACATATCTGTTTAGCTTTTGCTTCAAGTCACTTGATGTAATGATTGGTTTATTCTGTTTTATGTGCTGGGTGTTTTTGCTGGATTAAAAATCTCTCCTCCTGATGGAGCTACTGACAGACTGTGAATTGATAACCTCTTTATCTTCTCTTAGATAAATGATATATATATTGAATTTAATGAACTAGAAGGAAAAGAAAGGAAAAAAGGGTATATATATACTTTCAATTTGCGGTGATTTTTCCAAATTCTGCCCTTCTTTCTTGAACCCTTCCCAAGTTTTTAGTCTTTAAAAAAAAAAAAAAAAAACAACATTATTTAACTGGTAGGATTTACCAAGACCAGTGTCACAAAAGCTGAATGACACTTCTTTTTGTACCTGTCTTTATTCACTTATATTTTCCTAAGGCATTTCAAGCAAGATGTTACTTGAACCTCTTCTCTGAGCTCTAGAGAATGTGTTCATCCCACTGAGGTTATAGGTTGTGATGTGCAATTGTTAAGAATTCATAAAGGTTTCTAACAATAATCTTTAGGTTGGTGTCACCAGGATCTTTCTGAAACTTTCACCTTTCTAAATTTTTGCAAGTTCACTCTCTGCCTTAGGTTTTTCTTCTTATAATTTTTGAGCAAACAAAATTATTCCCCTCTCCTTGAGCAAGAAGAAGTGAAAGAGGGATATCTTTCCTGTCTGAAAATAAAGTCATTAGAACTTGAAGAGTCCTATATACAAAATTGTTGGGGACTAAAAATCAGTTTGTTGTAGAGAAAATTTAAAAGCTTTTTTCTTCCAGAATAGGCTGACTGATGTCTCAGGCCCTAGAACTTATAAGTCTGAAGTGAAACTTCTGCATTACCCGTTCAAAGTTTCTCCCTGGTTTTGATGCGTTTCTGCCTGTGAGCACTTTCAAATCAATCTGAAATTTCTTTTAAAAAAACCAAACTAATAAATTACATGGAAAAGAACCATACTTGAGCTGCTGACTTTTAAAAGTCAGCTGTCATCTTGAGTAGTTGACTGCTTTAAAATTCAGAATTAAAAAATCAAGACAGTGTGGTCTACCTTGTATTGCCATGTGGTGAGACCAGATGATTGTAACAGTCCCTTCAGCATTCTGTATATAAGGAGAGATTCACAAACATTTGGTTTATGTAGACTTACGTACCTTCAGCTTTTGGTTACCACACCTCAGAAGCTCTTTGAAAGGGTAATTCACAGGCTTGCTCTGGATCCTGTTCCAGAGGAGCTTTGTGCTTTGCCTTGACATCAGAGGAAGCACCAGAGACGGGACACAGGAAAAGACACATTGGACCAGAGCAAAGTCTGTGCATCCCAAAAGACTTTTTCCAGCAGTGACCTGTAGCAAGCGCTTCGGCAAAATCTGCGCACAAGATTACTTCCCCAAAACACCCACTTAGCCTCCAGCAGTCTTCATTTTAGGGATACCCTGCGCAACTAGTGGTGTTCTTTATAATCATTAGCTATAAAATTACATTTTTTATTTTAAAAGCATACCTTAGATATTTTTCTTCCATTAAATTGCCCAATCATCTCTAGACTCATGGACGCTATTATTATGCATAGCATTTTCTGACAGAGATTTTCCTAGCTTACTCACATGTCACGTGAAGAAGCAACCTCTCTACACTTCAGGTGGCCTTTTGTTAACTCCCCCCTTTCTCTTGATGTTCAACCCAGGTTCCCAGTTTCCTGCACCCACGTAGTACCACTCACCTTATGAAGCAGCTGCAGAAACCTTTGTTAACAAACCATGACTTTGACAGCAGAGCAGTTATAGTTTATGCCTTTCTGTTGAGAAGGCAGGGTCTTAGCCTTTAGAGCTAACAACCCAACCAAGCACTTTGTGATTGAAGAGACCTGCATCCATGCCAGGAACTGAAGATGTCAGTCAGAAATACAAAGGTGGCTTCAGACCTGTTCGCTGTCCCTGTACCTCACTGCCACAGCTGTATGCAGCCAGACCAGCTAAACCTTAGCCCCGTCCTATACAAGACATTCCATAAAAGTCACACATCATTAAAATTTGCACTTTTCTCATGACCCACTGCAACCTCAATTTTGTAACAGTCACAGCAGCTTGCAGAATGGCTTATCTCTTTCTGCAAAATTGTGGGAGATACTGAACATCCTAATTGTATTTTGTATAAAGAGAGACACACTGATCAAACTTTCATACAACTTTGGGTGTCTTTCTGGTTTTTTTTTTTCCTGGGAGGAGCAATAACTTGTCCATTTTTATGTGACTGTATTTTTAATTTACAGCAAAAAAATCCTAGAGCTTGGAAAATGTACTTTCTTATATAAGTGTTATAAATCAAAACACTGATAAATAAATATTGCATATACCAGGCAAGCAGCAAGTCTGCAAATCACTTTTGTAAGTGCACAGTAAACCTTACCTTGGCAAGGTTGTACAGGTGAAGTGCCACAAAGATTTGCAGGAAAAAAGTATGCTCACATACACAGAATTTTAGATTTAAATTTCCATTTTACAGCACTCTCAGCAGTCAGTTTTGCAGAGTGCTCTCATGGTGAATAAGGCACCCTCATCTACCTGAGGAGGAGTGGGGCCTTCAGATCAGGGGTATTTTTTATCTCTGTTGGTGCCGGCGAAGCTGCACCTGAAATGCAGGTCCTGTTTCGGGCACATCAGTTCAAGAGGGATATGGAGTGAGAGGTTGAAGCAGAAGGTGAGGGGGCTCAGGCATGTGACCTCTCTGGAGAGGGTAGGGGAGCTGGGTCCATGTCATCTGGTGGAGAGGGCTACTTGAAGTGTAGTTGCAAAGAAAAAAAAAACGAAACTTTTCTCGTAACTAGCACTGGCAATGGCCCCAGGCTGAATCTTGAGAGGTTCAGCTTGGGCATTGGGAAAGCCCTTTCTGCCAGGTGGGCGTTGCAGCACTGGCCAGGTTTCCCAGAGAGGCTGTTGATCTTCATTCTTGAGTTTTCTGGACTAATTCAGACAAAGGCATGGCTGACCTGATCTGCTGGTGGTGCTGGTCCTGATTCAAGCAGGATGCTGGACTAAGAGACCTCTGGAAATCTCTTCCAACCAGCATCTCTGTGATTCTATGATGATTTCCATGATTTCTTAGCTGAGTCAGTTAGGTGGTCCTGCATCTACAGTGCATGTAGCACGAAGTTGTTACTTCGGCACAGTGCGTTGCTCTAATGCATGACAGCAGTGGATAGGGAAATACCAGTTCAAAGGTCTTTTTATCACACTCTGCTTTAGTGGAGGTATAAACTGTAAAATTGTACCTTTCCTCTGTCTCCAGGTTCAGACCACTCCTGACTGCCACCACACAGATCTGCCTATATTAGTTATTTGGAAATTACCTCATAAGATGCAGACACTTCTGCAAACAAATAGTATGCAGCACTCTCCTTTGGGGGATGTAATGGTTATCACTAATATTTACCTTATAAACAGTTGAGTGAAGAGCCACATAAAATCCATGCAATTTACTTGACAAAATAAATAGAATTTGCAGGTGCAGTTTAATTTATGGATGGAAAATAAAACATTACACTCAAATTATTTATTTCCTAGCAAGAAAGGGAAAGTTAGAAAACGTGAACCGTGGTTACACTGCCATTTCAGTACTTCTTTTTGTATATTTCTTCAGATTTGAGCAGAGGAGATGCATTTTTTGTAGGAATTGATGGAACATGACAAAAGGAGACAACAGTCACAGATGACCTATTTTGATGAGGCAGTGGATAACTAATGTGTACGACATATTCTGGAAGCTTTTTATTTTTTCCCAATCATACCTGAAACTTAAATTGATGTCACTGAAACACCCCCTCCTAAAATCACAACAAACCAGAGTTCATAGAAAAGTAACCTTAATGACTTGCCTTTAGCCTTCCCCAGAACTGTCTATCAAACCAGCAATATTTAGGAAGGCTCTGTGGGGCACTGTTTCAAGCATTAATAAATTAATCCGGGAAGAACCTCTGGATATTGCAGCTGTTATTTTTCAAGCCAGAGGACTTGTATAATCAATCCATAAACTCCTCTGGCCAGACAAGCTGAACTGAATGGACAAATGCCAGGTGATATGAGACTGCCTAAGTTATTATAAAGACTAAGATGTCCCATTTGCATCCAAGACTTTACTCTTCTATAAAAAAAAAAATCTACCAGTACATCTGTTCATCTTTGTAATATACTCCTGGGGCTATGAAATAGAGAGTGCATCTGAATTAAATAAAGTGGGGAAGAACATATATTTTTATTAAATAAAAATACCTATGAGGCTCTTTTCCTACGTCTCTCTTTTTTTTTTTTATTTCCTGAAGATCCGTTCCATTTCAGTAATTCTTAAGGAGTCACAGAAAAGTTGCCAGAATAAAAGAAGTGCATGCATAGGCAAGTTCAAGTCAGTGTTTGCTAATAGACAGAAGACTACCTAAGTTGTATTAATTTACCTTGAACTTTAAGTTACTATAATATCCAGCAAATCTAACTGAAAGAAAACAAAGCAGCTGATATCTTCAGTAGATCTGTGTATCTCTACAGTGATTTGTATAAAATTACATAGGATTACAACACTGTTGATTAGACTAATGAGGTTTTTTTTTTTTTAAATGGTCATTTTCCACCTCTCTTTTAGCTGCAAGGTAAAAATAAAATAATGGAATGACCAAGTGTGCACAAAACTATATTACCCCCAAACCTGTACTGCTAGACAGAACTAGTTCTCATGAGAGAAGGATGCAAAAGACATATAGCAATATTAGCAATAAAGCCAGGATGAATTTCCAGTTTTGCAACAATTAGACCAGTACCTTAGTCACAAGACTAATAATGTATTCACACGACATCATGGCTTCCTGCAGCCGTTAGACTGAGCTGAATTTAAGGTCCTTAGTCCAACAAATAGATGTCAAGTCACCTAATCCAGAGGCAGGGGAGGTTAATCTTAATTTATTTCAAATACGTAAAGTATAGATGTCTACTGCTGACCAAGTTGGCTAGATTCCCAATAATGATACAATTTCAGGTTGTTGCTAAAAAGAAGCGTTCTGGTCTCTCTGGTTTTACCTATCTTCAGTTGCCTCCCTTTAACTGAACTTAAGGGTCATATGGCCTCAGGATGAATAAATTCAGCAAGCTGGTGCAATGGAAAACTAATCTGTTGCCCCCAAAATAGTTATTCCCCCACAAGACGGACTCAGTGAAGTGCAGCCTGCAGTTGTAACAATTCACTGCATTCTGCAGCAATGTGACAGCTAAGTTTGATGCAGATGGCTCAATCACAAGGTCCCATACCAGAAAAAAGAGACCATACAGCTGTGAGAAGATCCAGCCATAGCTAAAATAAAATAAAGCTACTGCTTTCAGTAGCAGCCAGTAGCCCAAACTAACACTGTGCTAAGTGTAAGATCACATCATATATTTTTAAGTGAAATGAGTTATATTCCAGGTGCATAAACTTTGGCAAGTCCCCAGTTCTGGTTGATGATGGAATCAGAAGTGAGAGACATGATTTCACTCCCTTCTGACCCAGTCTTTTATTCCTTCTCATGGGGACCAAGATACAGGCATACAAGCAGATTTTCCATCTGAAGAAACTCAGAGAAAAGAGCTGCAAAATGTTCCTGCTTCCCATAATTTATATGTAATTACAGATTACAAACATTTTTAGAGCCAAGATTTTTTGTCTTTTTCTGAACCACCTGATGCACGTATCTGGGACTGTGCTATAATACAGTGAAATGAGTACTTCTGGAAAGAACCAAACAAAGCTGCTGATGATTTTCAGAACTAATTTAACAACCCAATCTTCACTGTTTGAGATTCTTCTGTTCCCAGATGAAATCAACAAAATAACCTTGCCCTACCAACACCCAATCTGAATTGCAAAATTTCTTTTTGCTCCAAAAGCTTCAGCCTTTCTGCATAGTGGTGACACTGTTTGTTTAGGAAAAGCTAGTTTTCACTGGAGATACAAGTGGATCGTATTAAAAACCACACTGATTATGTAGGATCAGAATTTTATTATACAGCCTACTTGCTAAAAAGAGGGACATGCAATAAAGAAGCTGAAATAAGGCATTGCTGAACAGCATGAATAATTTCAATAGTGTCTATTTTAATGAAAACAGCTAAGTATGTCAGTGTGCCATAAATATATATCAAGCATTTAAGTATACAGAAGATGGAAATCAGGAACAATTATTTCATGAGAAACAGAACTGGACCTTATTTTAGACTGATAGTCTCATTACTGCAGGCAATGTAAAAGACTTACAGACTTGTTCAGTTCTGGGTTTCTAACCAGAAACAAACGGAAATTCCTTCTACCTCTTTCAAAATAATCTTGCACCCAAGCTTCTTGAGTGGAGTTGCAATTCTCCCTTACTATGCATTATGTTTTGCTCTCTCATTTAAATAGAGGAGTTAGATATATTAATAAATGATAAGGTTTATAAAAACTAATATCAGTCTATACCTCAATTTCAGAGGTGATCATGACACAGTCCTTCAGTACGACCCTACAGAACAAAACCTATCCCATCTGTTCTTGTTGCTTTTTTTTAGTCATTTTTCAAGATCCTTCCAAGCAAAATGACTGGAAAATGATCTTCAGAGGTCAAAAACCTCAGTGCAACTCTCAATTTCTAACCAACCTTTTTCTTCACCTACCTATGGTCCACTTTAGTGCCCACCAAGCAAATAGGGAAATTAGTACAAACCGAGACGCTCAACTTTAGGTTGCACCTGCAAAATCCTGGTTGCTACAGGATAAACTTAGAGTCCACCTGCACTACTGCAGAGTGATCTTACTGGAACTGCAGAAAGGTGTTGCTGGAACTTTTCATGCCAAATGTAGTGTCATGAGACTTCTAAGTATCGTAATGCTGCTGAATTTTTCATACAAGGGGTCAGTGAGGTGTCAGAGAGGGTTGGGGTTGTGCGAAGATGTTCTCTGCTTTCGCTGATTTCCATGTCTCCAACTGATTTGGTTTTTCCAAGTGGACTTCACTCCTATGATAAAAGCTATATCAGAAGGTGGCACTGAAGTTACTGGTCATCTTTTTTCCTCTTACAGTCCCCTTCAGCAGCACATTTCCCTCACTGATTTAATCTCCCAGGACACTTTATCTCACACCTGCAGCAGATTTCATATGCCTCAAGGTGTAGCTGAGGATGGTGAGTAGTGCTGCTGGTTGTAGGAAAGAGAAGGGAACATGGCCTGGTTCCCCAGCTGGAAGTAAGATGATGAGACCTCCACTGATCTGGAACCAATGGAGATGTAGCAAAGCAGCCATGGTGAAAATCAAGGCACACTGCACTGCAGATGCAGTGTCAAACATAAACTCCTCTCTGCATGTCCTGTTTATTGGCTTGGGCTCTGTGACACATTAATTATTGAGCTGTTCCAGAGCTGGCTTACACCTAAGTGGTTTAGATGGCAGGCCAAGCAAACTCTGGACAACTATGAAAATATTACCACTATTTCTCTTTGTTAAAATGATCCTACCCTTTATTTAGTGGTCGTGTTATGGACTACCAACATTAGGACTACCCGAGAAGAGCCTTTATTTTCTGGGAGGTGTTCAGCATCTCCCCAGAAGAGGCATAGAACCAGCGTACAGTAATGCTTGGCATCCATGCATGCTCCTTGACTTCATTGAAGCAGATTTGGCTTGCTTTGTCTGCAAACCTTGATATGACTAAGTCAAAGAAAGGTTTGTAAACAGTAGGGAGCAGTTCCAGGTAATTCAGACTTGGCCCGCATCATGAGTCTCATGTTTTGCTCCTTCAGATCAGCCAAACTATTCATTTCATCAGTCATTCAGCCGAGAGAATGGAAGGGTATGTGCTACACTCACACGCTCTCACATTTTTGTTTCAGCCATCTAAACATACCTTTCCTATACCTAGTAATGAAAGACAGTGAAGGTTTAGTATTATCCAGTTATTCAGCAGTCTTGTCACTCTTCTGATGTCTCTCTTGCCAGAATGAAGATAGTCCCCTTTGAAACAGATGGACTTTTTTATTATGGTCTGCATTTAATCTAGAGTGGTTCTTCCCTCCACTCTGCCTGAACATAACCACAGGACCTCACTTTGCTTTACCAGAAACCAATCATTGAGAATTTCAGGCAGGTGGGAGGTGGACGACGAGTGGGAAAGTATGACCCTGAACAAATAATTTTCAAGAGCATGAATTCTTTCTTTCTGCCTCATTAAACATTACCCATGATTTCCCTCCTTTAAACACAAGAATACAGAACAGCTATTTCAGAACAGAGCAATGGTCCATCCAATGCATCCTCATAATCCCAAATACTGGCCAATATCGAATGCTTCAAGAGGGCATATAAAACCCCATAACACATCTAATTGGACAGTAATACACCATGGGGAGAAATTTCCAACCAACTTCAGCTTGTGATCAGATCATTATCTGAAATATGAGAATTGACAACCCTTGTAATTTTTCATTGCAGCTAGTGTTACTGCAGCTGCTGTTCATCATGAAAATATCTGTGCTATTGCTTTCAGTGGGACAAAACATGCTTCCTCTTCTGCATTCATCCTTTAAAAACAGCCACCTTGTGTCACATCACGTTTCTCTCTAGGTTCCTACTATGTTGTTTTGCTGCTGTGTTTTGTGAGCATCTGAAATGCAGGATTAAAGCTTTGTGCCACTAATAGTCTAAGTTGTTTGTTGCCTTCTGAATTCTCCCAAATCACAGAAAAATTCTTGATTAGAGAAAAAGAAGAGAGAGAGTAAAAGCAAAAGAAACAGATAAATGAAAAAAAAAAAACCCAAACTCATCAAAAAAACCCCAACCCAAACCTAAAGAAATGCAAATCCTGTCACATATACTAATAAAGGATAAAAAAAAAAAAAAAAAGATAAATAAAACACTCATACAATATATATGGCTGAATATTTGCAGGCTTTTGACTAAATTCTTGTAACCAACTACCTCTGCAGTTAGGACCCATCAGTGATGCTGCTGCAACAAGTCAGAAGAATTTTATATATGCCACATACACATAAAGAGTCCTTCTGGGATGTCAGCTCATCTTTACTTTGAATCCAACAGCTCTGAAAATAAACATTAATTCTGATATATTGTTTTGCACTTTCAATGATTTCCTTCACAAATATTGTTTAAACCTTCCAGTGCTGTAAAAACTGTGGTTATGGAAAACAAAATGCAAACAGCCAAAGCAGATCTCTGTGAGGTTAAGCAAATTACACAGATGGACGTAACTACACAATAAAAGATTGTGGTTGCAGCACCGGGACCCTGATTCTCTTCCTACCCTTCAACTGCTAAAGATCTGCCAACCTGTCACTCTTCTCCTGAAAATGTGACAACCCCTGTAGCTCAGACAATATCTATTTCTACGTCTACAACTGTATTTGAGTATACAGAAAATATTTGACATATAGAGAAAGAGCAACTCACGCTATCACTCCTGTGAACACATTCAGGGTCTAAAACGAATTCCACCAGATAGATGAATTATTATTTTAAATCCACATTTTTTATGTTCCCCACCATAAGATCAGAAGATAAACTAAGTCAAAGACAGAAAGTCTTTAACAGACTTCACCAAAATGCCAAGATATCACGCAGTAACCCTTTAGGCTTAAATTAAAAAATCAGATGTGTAAACACCAAAATAAACTAGAATTTTGTGCAACGTATCTAATTACATTCGGGAAAAGAACACAGTCTTACAAGTCTTACATTTATGCCTACCAGTTTCTCCTGTATCATCCTTTTTGCAGCCTGGGGTTCAAGAACAATAACTCTGGAATGTGACCATTCAAAGGTCATACCCTGTTTTTCAGGCTGAATTAAATGCCTTCATTTTTGCATAGCCTTCTTTCAGAAGAGTGAGAACACCACCTTCAAAATCAATTTTGCCCTTGAGGAAGTGATTTTTTTTTAACTGCTTTTAGCTCCTTTACTGTTTTATTGCCAATTACTAAAGAGCAATCTCTTGCTTTGTCTTAGTGCACAGTTTTATAGGGAATCCACATGTAAATATAATTTGGGATAACCTGCAGGATCCTTTCTCTTTGCCACCTTTTTTCATGAAACTTCACACATTTCTTCAGCTTTAAATTAGTCCAGATGGAGAGTTGCCCCTTTGCAAGACCTTCTGGCAGCTTGGCCTGGCCGGAGCAGACAGCTACCTTCCAGCTCCCTGCTGAGTGACTTGGAAGTGGTCCAGGCAGCACATGCGAGAGCTAGAGCTGCCCGCCGACATACCCCAAAGAACGAGACTGTTTCCCAGTTTAAAGAGAACAGGGGACAAAACGCTGAAGATCAGAATGGTGTCAACAGTACCAGAGCATCTGGCATCCACCAGTGTTTACTGCGATAGCCAGTCAGCTAAGTTCATTTCACTGCAGAACATGTTAGCAAAGAGGACTTGTAGTGCAGAGATCGATCAACCTGGGAAGCCTGTGGTCCTACAAACACGCACTTGCACTTAACTTCCTACTTGCTTCTAGGATGACACTACTGTTCAGTCTCTTAGGGTACGTCTGCACTACTAAACTAAACAGGCCTGTGAGTTTTCCATGGCCTTGGGGACAAGTGACATTGCAGGAGTAGCAGCCAAGTACCTAAATAGTCTTTCTCCCAGAAGAGAGTCCAGACTATCTAAAAGAAACAGTGGCTGAATTGTGCTGTCCTCCAAATTCTGCAAGAGTTTAGCTAGTTTTGGACTAGAATGAAAGTTGCTTGAAGTCAAAATGATGCTGCAGGTTTGTTTGCAATCAAACAGGAGTGCTCAAGCCTCTTCCTTGACCTGTTGTATTTATTAGTGTACCTTCAATCATGCA
>NW_009647828.1:3705346-3758824 GCF_000708025.1 Charadrius vociferus
CAGCAGGATTAAAAACTAACTGCACACCTGGCATTTACGATTTCTTCTATACCACACCAATTAGCCAGCAAAACTAAGGATCCAAACCACCTTTTGTCATTTTCCCTGCCCTAGAAGCTGCATCAGGACGAAAAGAGGTATGAAGAAAGTCGTGGTGGGATGCTGTTTTCTTCTGTCAACACCAAACCCTCAGGAATGAACATCACTTATTGTCCTGGTTTGAGGTAAAGCAGAACTGATTTTCTGTTCAGTAACCTCACACTTTAGCTGGGCCTCTTTTAACTACTGAAATTAACAGCATATTGTGCAGAAACTGTTTGCTCTCAAAGTGATAAGACCTATGTTTGTAGATGATGCCAAAGCATGGTATGCAGAGAGGCTCTTGCTTATACTTATTGCTATAACACCCAAGGCCAGACAACTTGGTTACTTGCCCCGTTGGAGGGTTGGAAGCAGAAAAGCGTAGAGGGGTCCCACCTGTGGGGAGGACCTGACAGGACAGGCGACCCAAAACTGACCAGCGGGGTATTCCGTCCCATTTGCCTCATGCTCATTATAAAAGCTGAGGGATCAAAGGGTCAGCTCTCTTTCTTCAATGGCCGACATCTGAGGAGGACGCTGTCTGTTCATCTGCCTTTGATTCTGATCCTGAATGCAGATCCGGAATCCATTTCCCATCAGTCACTTAGTCCAGTCTGGGACTGCCCCAGTGCCAGACAGTGATGTGGTTGTCATCCTGGGAGCTTGATATGGTTTTGTATATATTTCATTCTTTCCATTTATTTTATTATTAATATTTCATTAAAGTAGTTTAGTTCCTTCTAAACTCCTAAGTCTCTCTGTGTCTCTCCTGCCTCTCTTTGGAGAGACGTAGGGGAGAGCATCCCTCGTTCTGCTCAGTGGCTGCTTTGGCCCAAACCACAACAGATTTAATGGTGCCCAGCATGGGGCACCAGCAGGGCCCCACCAGAGCTGTGACAGATTACCTGAATAGTTTGAATTCCAGCTTGTTCAGAGAATTAGAACAGACAGCTCACATCATGTCGTTCTTAAATGAAATGTTATATCATGCCTTTAGAGAGCTTTGTTTGCAGTTAATTGATTCAATGCTGTTTAACCTGCCGAATGGGTTGCATAGTTTATTTACTCTTTGTGTTTTTACGCAAAGGTTTAAATGTGCTGTTTTGGTGTGGTTCACAATTCAGATGTATAATATGATTACTTGGATAACGGTTCCACCTGCATATCTCGAGAATCATGTGACGGATTCTGTTACTAATTACACTTTCGCTTTTACCTGGGGAAAGTTCACTTTGCCCTTTGATGCTTATGCCAAAATGACGCCATCAGAGCCAGGGGATGGAAACCTCTCGGGCGGTGTCAATAGGGATTGTTACTTTCTTAAGATCATGCTTGTGTTGGTGTTCCTGCATGTGTTGCAGGGCTGTGCTTTTATGAAACATCAGTGCTGGATTAGCTATAGGGTAACGTGCGCTGCTGCTGCTCAAACCCCAGGAGCTGCTCCTCAGCCTCTGCCAGCACCGGCTGCCCCCTCCCTGCATAGCAGTAATGGCCACACTGCCACTGTGTCCAGGCAAAAGTGACTCTGGCCTCAGCAAGGAGCACCGTCACTAATCCTGCTGCTCCAACGAGTACCGCTGCTACTCAAACTCCACCAGAGCCAGTACAAGTCACCCGGGTGACCAGGAAGCAGAAAAAGAGATCAGATCCTTCCCCGGACCCTTACCACAAGGACCAGCTTATTCTTTGCAAGCTTCCCTGCTTATACAAAGGTTCAACTGGAGCTGCATCAGTAGCTGGATGTCCCCAGCGAGCAACAAAGAAACGGCACGTGTTTCAGCATCTGGTCATGCGAGAGTGTCATTTCTGAGGTCTGAGAGCCGGAAGGGACAATACCAATGATCTGGCCTGACATCCTTCGTTACAGAAAAGAATCAAACATCGCCCTTTACTTAGGCATTGTTACCCTAAGCAACTTCTGCTCAAGCTAGAACAGAGTGCAGAAATTGCTTCTTTTTAAAGGCATGGCCAAAACCTTTTAAACACAGTAGGACTCCATTGGTGGCAAATGGATTTTGTCTAGTGGTGGCTAAGTTTAACCAGAAACATGTTAAGATTTGCATTTGCATATGCAAGTATGCATTTGCATATTTTTCTCCCAAATACTAACCTTTTTTAAGAAGGCTCGGAAAAAATCCAAGCATGCAAGTCTCTATTCCCTCACTGGAGCTCATAGAGGCTCATGGGACTTGATGAATCCAGCTCCCCACAGACTCCTTTATTCTAAGTAATTCTTAAATAAAGGAGTTCTTTTGCAATTACTGATCCATTCCCATTGCAACAGCACAGGAAAACATTTAAAAAGCTGCTGTGCCTCATAGAGATTTCTGTTGTGAGAGGGATTACTATCTCAGTAGGAATAGTTGGGCAAATAAAGCTATTGATTAGGGTTTTTTTCTCTGAAATACAATTTAACATAATTTTTCCACCATTTTTTCTTATTAAAATAAATAACAACAGCAGCAACAATCACATTTTCACTTTGCAAGACTGGCTACAGAGTAACTTTACAAATCAGTCTGAATATGATAATGGTGGGATTAAAGTCAATGTCACTACAAAGTAGTAATAATAAAATATTTAGCTCATATGCAGAATTTCATAAACAACAAAAGCTTCTCAAAGATATGGAGGTACTACACCCCTTTGATTTCAATGAGATTAGTTGTCAAAATAATTTTTGGGCACTGAACCTAAGTAACTCAAGAGATTTCATGATTTCTAATAGGATTTGTTCCCCTCAGTTAGGCATTTTTTAACGTAATTCCATCTCTCATCATCCAGAAATGTAGCACATGTGACCTACTTCAATGCTGATGAGCAAATGAATGTTTCCATTTTTAAAGTACCAAATTTGAGACACTAGACCTTCAGCAGAACTGTGGTCTTGCCTTGCAGATAACCCTGTTTTCACCCTACTGACACTGCCCTCAACTTATCTGAAAGGCCACTTCCAATACATGGCCGTTTATCACTGGACAGTGGAGAAATAATTTTAGTCTACAACACCCTAATCACATTCTGGTTGCTTTCACTGCCACCCTCAGCTGCTTCTAATAGGATAGCAAAACTTTGAAGTAACTGTTAAAATGTAGACTGACTCTCCATCTTTAGTGGTTTTTTATGAATTTTAGTAGATTCCAGAAGTTATTACTCTTCTAATTAAAAAAAACAAACAAACCACCAAACATATTTGGATCACTTAAAACTTGTTACGCTTTAAGAGCATTGTTATTCTGGGTCAAACCTGTAAAATTTTTGAAGGTCTTAAACCAGGTTCTCAGGCACTTCAGAGCTCCCTGTTGTGCTATCACTCTGTAAAAATGCCCCAGTTCACTGTGGTTTTCACTGAATATGTTGGTGTATGTGAATTCTCTTTCATTTTCCCTTAGGCTCCCACTTTCCACTTAAACTGTAAAATTCTCAATTTACAGACAAGGAGCTGTCACAGAGAAATGTAAGGATGTTCTGAAGGTCTCCAACAAGGCAGGGAATTCAGCTCCCTTCTTCTGAGATCCAAGCCATGGGACTGAATTCAATTCAAAAGATGAGGGCAGCTGAGGAGCAGATCTAGCCACTGAGAGACATCCCAACGTATTTCTGACTGATGGGGAGGTACATGAGGATTAGTTTGGCTTGACATCAAAGACTGTTAGGAAGCCATTAATCTTCTGGAGATCCCTTTAAAGGACATCCCACCCCACACTAGCAACAGCAGATGGTTTTTAAAACACATTCCTGCAGCACATAAAAGAAAGAAGGGCTGCATAGACTAAAGAACGGATGCATAGACTACTGTACACTTAGTATCATTTTCACTAGCTTTACAATGTGTAAAGGTGGGTATTAGAATCGAGAACACTGATTTGTTTGACTGAGAAAATGTCTGTTAATGGCAAAAAGAAGAACACAAAATATTCCTATTGTCTGGAAACATTTGATCATGATCACTTCATAGGATGAAGTCAGTTCAAACATTAAGACAATTGTACCAATCTGTATTTCTTTTATACATAAAAGAGCTAAACGACAAAGCCGTATTTCTCTATGTAAAAGAGACTGAGACGTGATGCTGTCATTCAAGCTTCAAGCTGATAGCTCTAATAGTTGCCACTATGAATATCTAATTATCAGCGTTTTTTCACAGAACCAAAACTAACCTGAAATACTGTTATCATTACAGCAATGTCTTACTGTCATTTTTATTTCAGTGCATTATTATAACTCAGTAAGTACATGCTAGATAATAACAGAGATTCAGTCTGATGCTTGTATGCTAGTTCAACAGTGCTGATATTCAGTGCTGCCTTCCTGCTTCAGTAGACCTGTTACAGCTTTGCTTTAGTTGCATTGCAGTAGTACTCCGTGGCCCCGAGTCACTGGGCATTGCGTGCATATATAGCAAACGCCTGCCACCAGCCAAGATGGCTTTCTAAAATAAAATAAATAAAAAAATCAGCAGCATTATCTCTACCCTGCAGGTGGAAAACAGGAGCACCCTTTTTGGCATGCCAGGGGCTGGAGGCTTCAGTGGGAGATAAGCCTGCTTTGCTTGGGGCAGGGGATCCTGTCTGAAGGCACTGGGCACGTGCAAACTCTTGGGTCAATGTAATCAAGTCTCAGCAGCACAGTCTTCTCCATCCTCTGTCCTCACTGGAGTTACATGCAGAATAAAGTGGTACTCAGGGTTGCTAATGCTTTCAGTATCTTCCCTATATAGTGTTGATCTTACCCAACTATCTTAAACAGCTACTGAATTTATATGTATACACTCTGCTCTAAAATAAAATTCTCAGAGGGAGTTGGTGTAGGGTGGGACAGCAGGGCAAAAGGATGGAAGCAGTATCTTCATTTCATGCTATCTTATTTTGTATAAGGCTTATTTTGGATTTGACAAAACCTGACGAATACAGATGTTTTAATGAACTATTTTTTAACATTTCCTCTGATATCTCCAGTGAAATGTCAGAAAATGCCTGGTCAGCTTTTCTTGACACATTTTGGTGGTGGGTGTGGCAGACTAACATGCTAGCTTAGTAGGGAAGTTGGATCATTAATTTAATTCTTGGATCTTTGGTTTCACAATTAAAGGCTCTGGATTTTGCTAGGTATTTTCATATCTCAGAAATCGGTTCATCGCCACACCACAGCATCTCAGTCTATAGAGAAGACTATACAGCTCCCTGTAGGCAGCATGCAATTCATCGTAAAGAAAGCTCTAAGAAATAAACATGTGTTATTTAATAATTAAAATATATTAATATAGTTACAGAAATATATGAAAGGAACACCACAGACTCATAATGGTTATATGAGATCTATATGTCTTCATGGAACATATCTTTTCTAAAGCTCAACTTGGTCACAAGTTGGGTAGTGTAATATTGTACACAGACTTTTAAGATTTATAGCCGAGCAAGAGAAGGTAGATCAGTTTTCACTAGGTTCTTTAGAAGTCAGTCTGAGCTTCCTTTTCTAAATTGCTTTTTTTTTTTTTTAATGTGTGAAAAAGACAGGCATATCAGGTCTGTGAAGAGTAGAAGAAACTGACATGTGGCATCTATATGAGAATCTTATTTACATATAACTGGATCCATTTCATGATATCTTGAGGTGAAGAGACTAGAAGTGACATCTGAAACACCCATGACCATGGGCAGACACCCAGCCACCTGCGAAACGTGCTGTTGCCAGGGAGGACAGCAGCCAGTTTTATGCCCATAAAAACCTGCATCAATCAGAGGCCAGATAATGCTTACTGAGAAATCTGTTTCTGACTTGGGACTGGTTTGCAGATGCTGACTTTGCCACGTTAATAGTTAGAAGTGGCAGCTCTATTTCAGCAAGAGGAAATTTCACAGGTAGCAATCCTGAATGGTCCTCCTGGTGTCCTTCTTGCCTTTCTTCCTCATTCACACACTAATTCTGCTCTGCGATTAGTTTTAAGACAAGAATGGCCCTAATCAGTTTCATTTTGCACCTCCACATACTTACACAGGTGCTTTCATTTGTAAGTCATAGCGACTGGGAAGAAAGACTTTTATTAGGTAATTGAAACTACGGACATAAAATAGCTGTCAGTGAATCATTAATTCTGCATGTGATCTTTGGAGATGATACAGGCCAGTATTCAGCCAGAACATTATAAAGACTGACTCTTGGCTTATGTTTGAGTGGCACTGGTAGTGCTGAACAAGTTCTATGTGAGACTGTGGGAGATACTCTGCATATATCCAAAACCCATAATATTGTAACACCTTGGGAGGTTCAGTTGTGAGAAAAATCTCCTTCATTTTCATTGTTTTTTTAATGGATGGTTACAAATACTTTTACATAAATGAGGCCAAGGAAATTAAATAAATAAAAAGTTTATACATACACAGATAGACATGCACACCAATGTACGTACACACATGCAAATACAGACATAAATGTGTGTGTCTACTAGTCTAAAAGAATTTTTAGGACAATTCAAGAAATTCCCAAGAACTTTCTTACTTTGTGTCCCTGAAGAACAACATCAGATTTTCCAGATTATAATGCCTTATTCATCAACCATTTATAAAACTGAAAATGCATTTGTTACCACTTTTTCCTTGATCTTGATGTTGGGCTTTGCAGTTTGAGTTTTCTTTTTTTGATGGTGATGATATATTATAAAGTGTGTGTATGTTACCAAACGTCTTTGGCTACGGGGGCTTGTGATTTGTTTGGTTTTTTGAATGGAAAATGATACAGCTATTGAACTTGAGATTGAAATTATATTGCAGATATCTAACTTTAATTTTTAATGGGAAGTTAAAGCAAACAAATAGAATAAATCTTTAGAGAACATTATTTCTGCAGAAGATATCTTCTTGGCGTATGCATAATGACCTTTTCCTCTAAAAACAAATCTTTCAGGACATTCCAGAAAGACTCCCACCTTGCAAGAATATAGGAAAGGTTATCTAACAGCAAAAGAAGGCAATCACAAAGTTTAAATATGGCTGTTGTTTTCAATGAAAATATTTTATTCCAAATGGCCTAAAGCCTTTGAACTTTAGAAAACACACTGATAGCTGGAAAATATTTCGCAGAAGATACTATTTCATTTCCTTGGCATGTCTTTTCTGAAACACTTTACATGGCAAGCTGTTTTGGAGAGGTTTATACATCTACATATACATGTACGTGTACATGTACACATATACACATACACACATACATATGTATATGGATGTGTGTATTATATGTGTTTGTGCCATAATCAGTCCTACATAAACTGTACAATGCTTCATTCATGTATAGGACATCCAAAACTTTTGACAGCTTGATTACTAGTGTAAGTAATCACCTGAACATGAAATAGTTAATAAATTTGTCCAGAAACATCGTTGTTGAAGGCAAAACTAAGAACTACTTATGCAAATTTTGATAAAATGTAGTGGAGGGTGGGAGAAAATGACTTCTTGAACATCTGTTTATATTTAACGACACTAATTTTAAAATACTGAAATATTTAGTAGAAAAAGAGTTAGAGTATTTGGACTTATTTGAACTTGAATGTCAGTTTCTATTAAGCTTTAGAAAAAAAGTAATCATCTATCTCAAAAATAACCTGGCTTAATGGAGGAGTTAGATTGCCAGGTCTAAAGAGGCTCCAGGACCACCTATCACAAGGACAATGAAAGACAGGCTGAGCCTAAGCAGGGGGAACATCTCGGTATTGCCAGGGCAAAAGCACAGGCTGATCTGGACAGAAAAAACAAAAGCTTAATATTGAGGAAAGTGATTTTTATTTTTTCTGCTCAACCTGTGGGGGACATGTGGCACAATGCAAAGAAAAAAACCAACAAAAACACCAAGAAATGTTCATTGTATTTTGCACAGCAGGAGAGTATTGAGAACCAGGGCAAGCAGAGCCCCTCTCTGTGTAAGCCTGTGTCGGCGCAGGAGCTGCATGCTGTGAAGGTGCTTAGCTAATGTAAAGACGAACCTTGCTGATGTCAAATACACCTGAATATGCAAGATTCGTATTGTTTTCTCTCTCTGGGGACAGGGCTTACAGCAGCTCCTGCTCTCCACAGTTCTTCAGCTTCATAGCTTTCAGCGTAGTTCAACCTCTCCACTCCAGCAAGCAAGTGGCAGAAAGCAAAGAAAAGGAGCAAAGGCCAAAAGATGCTAGAAACAGTATTAATAAGAAATGACTATTCAGTTCAGTACTCATTCAGCACTCAATATGACAAGACCACTGAGACCAACTCAGGTCGGTCTCAACAGAGAGGATGTTACAAAGCACAGAAAAGGATTAAATTATTATTTTTATTGTTTTCAATAAGATACTAAAATCCTTTTTTAATTTGAGATATTAACAGCTTCTTCTATTAAATATGGTATTAATGAGACCAAGAATTCCTCATGAGAATACCAAAGTAAATGGTGAGATATACTGGGATTTAAATTAGATTTCTAATTCCTCCTGTTCACTGATTTGTCTGTTTCAAGACAAATCCATTTAAGTAAATGTTGCCTAGGCTTTCATAGTTCTTAGAGCTCAATTTCATAATCAAGCAACAGTGCCTTATCAGGTTATTGCACATAATCAGAGCTGCAGGAGCTGCCAATGCCCTGTCTGTTCTCAACACTCCTCACTGAAGGCAGTGGGACTGGCTTCAGTAGGGGGTTAAGCTAAGGTCAGTTATCTTACATTTTCGGCAGCTAAAAGTGTGGAATGGGAGATTATCGCTGCCCCTCTGATAACACACTAATGTGACCAGAACACTAAGCCTTTGTTTAACAATTTCTTCCATTTTCTCACTTACAAAATGATTAGCCAACATAAATCAACTTTTATTCACAAACCCTCAAGTGCAGTTATAATACTTATTTACAAGTTGTTTTTATTTTCTATAGCATGACAAAAGTGGATTTAATAACTTGTTTGGCGCCAAGATGCACCCAGTGTCTTACTGGGGGAAGCTGGAGGCTAGGAGTGGTGGGGGCTTCCCAAGGCAAGCCCAGGGAGCCAGGTTGGTGAGGGCAGGAGTCAGCCAAGGGCATCTCTGAGACCAGGGAAACAATTTCTAGAAAGGGACAAACTCCACCTGACTAACCGGGGGCAAAAGCGCCTTTGTCAACAGGATGGTCAACCTGGTGAGGAGGCCTTTGCACTAGGAATGACCAGGGATGGGTATGATGACTTGCAGTCAGAATGAGAAGACAGATCAACGTGGGTGTCTTCTACAGACCACCTGATCAGAAAGAAGCAGATGGGGACTTCTTCAGACAACTGGAAGCAGCCTCACATTTGCAGGCCCTGGTCCTCAAGGGGCACTTAGCCACCCTGATATCTGCTGGAGAGACAACAGCAGAGCACAAGCAATCCAGAAACATTCAAGGAGCCAAGGAGGGCACAAGCTCTTCTGGTTCTGATACTTACAACAGGAAAGAACTGGTTAGGTATGAGAAAGTTGGGTGCAGCCTTGTCTGTAGTGGCTGTGAGACTGTGGAATTTAGGACCCTGACAGGAGGAAGCAAAGCAAAAAGCAGGATCACAACCATGGTATTCAGGAGACCAGACTTTGGCCTCTTCAGAGATCTGCTTGGAAGAATCCCAGGGGGTAGACTCCTGGAGAAAAGGGTCCAGGAGAGCTGACATTTTCAAGCATCACCTTCTCTAAGCTCAAGAGCAGTCCGTTCCGATGAGCAGGAAATCAAGCAAAGTGGCAGGAGGCCTCCATGGATGAACAAGCAGCTCCTGACAAAACTTAGACATAGAAAAGAAATATACAAGAGGTGGAAGTAGGGTGAGGTGACCTGGGCAGAATATAGAGACACTGCCTGAACATGTAGGGATGGGGTTAGGAAAGGCAAAACCCACCTGGGGATGAGTCTTACAAGGTAGTTGAAGCGAAATCAGAAGGGCTTCTACAGGTATATTGGCAGCAAAAAGAAGACTAGGGAAAATGTGGACCCACTGCTGAATGAGGTGGGGACGTGCTGGCAAAGAACATGGGGAAGGCAGAGGTACTGAATGCCTTATTGGCCTCAGTATTTACTGGTAAGTCCAGCCTTCAGGAATCACAGGCCTCTCAGACCAGAGAAAGTTGGGATCAAGTTAGAGTCTCCACTGGTGGAGGAGAATCTGGTTAAGGAATATTTAAATAAGCTGGACATACATAAGTCCCTGGTGCCTGATAGGATGCATCCATAAGTGCTGAGGGAGCTAGACAATGTCACTGCTAGCCCACTCTCAACTATCTTTGCAAGGCCAGAGCAATCAGGAGAGGATACTGATTATACACTAGAAGAAAGCAAACGTCGCTCCTCTCATCAGGGACAAGAAGGAGAATCCAGGGAACTTAAGGCAGGTAAGCCTCATATCAGACTCTAGGAAGCTAATCCTCGTGGAAATGATTTTCAAATATATGAAGGAAAAGAAAGTGATTGGAAGTAGTGAGCATGGGTTTATGGAGGGAAATCATGCCTGACCAACCTGATAGCTTTCTACAATGAGATGGCTGGCTCAGTGGATAAGATGAGACCAGCAGATGGTGATTATCTCAACTTTAGTAAGGTCCCTTCCAGCCTTAGTGATTCTGTGATTCAGTGATTCACAGTGCAGGGGAAGTGAAGCTTTTGTATAAAACTATATGTTCGAGGAAAGAGGAAATGATGTCTGGTATGCCTTTTCTGCAAAACTGAAACGGAAGTGGAAAAATTTAAAGCTTTCCACAATTTGAGAACTATTTGCGAAAACAGAAAACCTTTTGCACGATGTCACTGGAGATTTTGTCATGACCATTCTTCACAAATTTCTACCTGAAAAATCTATCTTGCTTTGTGATATACCTAATTACAGACAGCATACGTTTGAGTGTAGATCAAAGTCTAGCTTGAGGCACAGTCACAGCAGGCAGCTGCCATGGGCAGTGAAACAGCCAAGGCTCTGCAGCTTACTTCTCTTATACCAGTGCCCTGGAGTATCTGCCTGGCAGATGTTGTCGCTACCCCTGAGACAGGAGTTATAACAGGTTGGAAAGCGCTTTTCTAGAGAGATGCCCAATCAAGAAAACTCTGCCTTCACCCCTTTCCTTCCCTGACAGCAGCAGGAGCACAAGCCTGATTCCCTAAAGCTTTTTTTCCCTCTTCTGCTTCTCCCCTCTTCTGCTGTTTTCTCCCACTTTTCCTGCATGAAGTCCAGATTCATGGGAAGGGGAGCCTTCAGCTGGCTTTGGAGGAAAGGCAGCTCTTCTGCTATATATCAACTCACCAAAAAATAAACTTGATGTGGACACCTGTACACTAGTCCGGCTGAAATATCCAGACACTACCTAAACTCCAGTTCTACTGTTGCTGTTTTAAGGAAGAAGGCCAATATTTTCCCTCACCCAGGCTTTAATTCCGGTCCATTGTAAATTTTGACTATTGGAAGAAATTTTAACTATCAGGTTCTGGAATAGGAATGATTTTGAGATTTCCCAGAAAACCTGCATGCCGTTCTTTGGCATTTTGAGTAGTAATTATGCTATCTGTGGCATGCCATTTTACCACGTGACTATAACCCAGTGTGAATGTGTGTATTCTACATTTTAAGAGACACACAAACCCTTTCTTTCCTGTTTCCTAGGAAACAGCCACCCAATCCCTTTCAGTTAAACTGTGAACAGCTTAGTTTCCATTATGCTGTTCATTACTTCAGAAAGCTAAAATGATCACCACAATTCAAATAGCCCTCCATGGAAGAATTATATCATTTTCAGAAAGCAATACATGGAAAAGTATAATGATAATTGCCTTTTTCAGAAGGAAAATGGCATTACTTTTTCCTCTTTCACCACCCTAGAAGTAGAACTGTCCAGAACATTTTCAGTAAAACAGGTTGGTCTGTCAAAACTAACATGTTTCATTGGGTTCTGTTAGCTTTGATGAAATTTTTAGGGGAAGAGATACAAAGGAGACTTCCAATGCTTCATGGTCTTTTCATGACAACAGTTACTGTGCTGGACTGAAAGCCATCAGGGATGAATCTGACTACTGTGGCTTTTCACCCAACATTTTCACTGGAAGATCCAACTTCAAATTAGAAGATCCAAATTCAAAAGTCTATGCACACACAGACAAAAGAATCAAAAGAAAAACTCCAACATCCAGATCAGTCCTCCTCCTGAGCAATTTTTCTTTTGCCTCTGGCGGAAAGTGCTCATCACGTGCCAGTATGACTTGCCAATTGTACATACCATGAAAAAAAGAAGACTGGTAGTGTAAACTTTCACAACTGTCAGGCTTTCAATTCATATTTGGCGTCATTTCTTTCTAAGTTTTCAGGTGGGCGTGAAACCTATTCCTTTCTGAGGAGTCATCATCTCTTTAAACAGGAGAGCCTAAGTCAGCATTGCCAATACTCCCAAATACAGCATCTCCCACTGAAGACACAGCTTCTCTTTGCCCCATTTACTTGCTCCAACTTGGTATTATTTATCCCTTAAATATTGTGATGATATTAAAGTTTCAGTGCTCCATAACTTTATGTAAAATGAAGTCAACAGCCTGTACTTTATAGTGCCCCAGTCCACCCATTCCCAATTGGGGTATACACAACATCCAGAAAACCCCTTTCTGCACCAAATCTGTGACAAATGATACATTTATAATGTGTATATGAGAGAAAGAGAAAAAGGTAATTAACTTTTTCATGTACTTTCCCATATCAATTCTAAAAGAATTGAAAGTTGCCTATTCTTTTTCTCCATTCTTTTGCAGTTCTTTTATCACCGTCTCTTACTGTTTCTTACTTCTGTGTGTCTTGTTCAGCAAACTGGTTAGTCTTGACTTTACCCATATTTCACTTTGTTGTTGTGCTGTCTCCTACATACAGAAAACTACTGTGTGGATGTACCTTCTCTTCCTTTAGGGTTCTTATCAAGACTGACTTTTACCACAAAAAGAATTAGCCTGATGATAGCGGATCCTTTCAGAATGAGACATGTCCTCCCACACCCTTTATGGTTGTTAGTTCCACTTGCATATTGATCAGGGAATTGCAAAGGCTGTCAGAGTACCTGTTGATATCAAAACGTTCTGGATAAACAGCAGCCTGGAGAAATTGCTAGTGGTAATTTAGGTGTTTTGGGTGTGGTTTTGTATGCTCTTATGAATGAATAAAAGGGGCTTCTGATGAGCTCTCCTTATGACTGCAAATAGTTAGAAAAATTCGCAAAGTGGAAACTAAGGCTAAGGGCTGGCAGGGTGACCATTAATGGGCAGAACTTATGCAGTGCGGAGGGTTAGGATTTAATACTTTAGAAACAGAGATAGTTTTACAGTGACAATTCTTTATAAGTGAGCAATATCACATTTGGGAACACTCAACAGCTGACTCAACAAATCCCATTAAAAGAAATAAAGGGAAAAGTAGCATTATTTCTTTGCTTGTCAGTGTCTGCTTTATTCACTAGATCACATCACCTTTTCTATGTTAAATCATTCCCTTTTCTTTCAAGACAATAAGTCACCATTAATAATGATTAGACATCACTCTGCAAAGGTTAGAAACCCAGCCTGGTTGGGAATGCAAATGGAATTTGTCCTAGAAAATGCCACTTACTCCATTGGAATGTCATCAAATTAACCCAAGGATAAGGGGGATTCAGTGCCAGTTTGGTTGGAATAGCAATTATGGAAGCAAAGCCTATATGAAGCCAAATAAGTGGTCGTTGTTTTGACTGTGTAGAAATGAATAAATATTTTTAGAGAATTCTGGTTTATTAAATTGTGTGTCCATCAACCTACCGGGGAAAATTGGTACTGTGCTAGTAAAAGACAAAGTGGAATTATTTGAATGAAGAAATGAAATTTGGAGAGGAGGGGAGAGGCGAGGAGAGGAGAGGAGAGGAGAGGAGAGGACTGTAAACTCCGAGAGTTTTGATTACTGTTAGATTAAGCAAAACTACTTAGGTGAACACAGTTTGTTGTGTTCCAGCTAAGAGTGGGATCCTCTCTAGTGCAAAGGGATTAAGTCCATCCTGAGGCCTCATGCATGGAGCAAAACACCATGGGATGCTGAATCATATTTCATTATAAGGATAAAGAAGAAGAATTAAAAGGAAAAAAGTTATTGCAGCTTTCCAGCCAACTATTTGCTAATTCTCTCATTGTGCAGGGGCCAGATGACTTTTCTGAACACAGTCCACAAACAACAATGTGCTACAGGTGAGAAATGATCCACAGACCGAGTGGTTTCAGAGTTGGCCAGCACTGACAGACTGTGTCTGCCAGCAATGCTTTTAGGAGTGGTTTTGAAAATCATCAGAAAAAGAGGTCACTTTCTGTCTGACTTTCTCTCTCACACACATAAATCACCATAACTGCAGAATTTATGTCAATCCAAGATCCTCCTTGTTGAACAGAGCCACGGGAATCAACAGGAGTACTCACAAAGTGAGAAGCAAATGATAGGTGGGAGGAAATTAATGAGTGGTTTAACCAAAAGTAATTTATCCAGGAAACTAGCCACGTGAAATGTGGATGGTGTCAAAGGGTATTTTAGGCCCTGACCCACTTTTCAAGGCCCTCAGGGAACAACAGGCTAGAAGACATCTTTTAGGACCCTGAGCCCAGTTTGCCAGTATCACAAGCAACTGTGTAATATAAACCTATTCATCAATTTCTCAAGTTATATATTCAGCTGAGGATTATTTTTTTCAGATCATTATTCCCACTAGCAGGCTTTGTAAAATTCTCATTTCATCTGACATTTGGAAACTTTCTTCTCTTCACCAGCTTAAAGCTATTCCCTGGTGTGCTTGTATTCATTTTGAAAAGAATTTCAATGTTATCCATTAATTTGAATAAGCTGTACTTTGGTTTTCCTTATAACCTGATGTTTATTCACATCAAATGCAAAAGTATCTATGCCACTTGACTGCTGTTGTGCTTACGTCTCTCTCTGGCCAAAATTCAGAATAATAAAGATAACCATATGCTTAAAGCGATGCTCATGCTTGTATGCTTTAAAAACCAGTGGCCTTACTTTTCTAATAGCAAATGAAAAAGTTACCAGAATCACTACTGACTTCTGTGTCTACCACATTCTGTTGGATTAAGGTAATTTCTGCTTATATTTTCAGTGGCACTCAGGGAAATGGATTTGTAAGCAATCTGGCCCTTCCAAAACCAAACAAAACTGCCACATACCAATTAAAATAAATTTTATGAGTTTCCTGCTGCAATTATTTCAGGTGCTTTGTTTCCATATGTAAACTCAACTACTAATCAGCCACTCATTAATCTTAACTATCTCTGTATGTCATCTCCATGCATCTTAAACAGATGAATAAACAAGCTAAATTGAAATGTAATAGACTTAGGTTATCTGTTTCTTGTAAAATTAAATAAAATTAAACCTACTGTGCCAGTTTACACATGTGGATATAAATGAGTATAGAGGGCAAGAAACTCACGTGAAACTGTTGGAGCTAAACCCACTCAATGGCTGTCCAAATTCTGAATATGCCTAAATTTACACATTGCCTGTGGTTTTAGTCAGCTCCAGTATCTCTACAGTTCCTGGTGTAGCCATGAAAGATGAACTCTTCCTCGGAATGGAAGAGCACGGTGCAAACACGTGAGGACTTTAAATGTCTCTTACAGCGCAGCAACTGTTGCTCTGTCTACTTCTTGATTTTTGCATCAGCAAATTGCACCCGTAGATCTGAAGTGACTTTGCCTCACCAGGTCTACTTGTAGCCCCTGCGCGCAGACCTGCAGAGCTTTCCATTAGACCTTGGGACAATCACAGAACAAAGTGCAAAACCAACCATGTCCCTGCTCCCTCTTGTGGTAGCAGCGTTGCAGTTCTCAAGGGGAAAAAGCAGAGCACAATAGTGGAGCTACAGCAGCAATTTTACAGGGTTTATCTGTAAAGGCCATGATGTGCAGTTCCCTGAACCTTTGCCTTTCTGGTGTCTTAGGCTGGAACTGATGGGGTTTTTTTTCTTCTCTGCTCTCTCTTCTATACACATTCATGCGTCCCAGGGTTACAAGCTGTTCAGCGATGTTTTTTGTAAAATTAGCTGTGAGTCACAGGGGCATGACAGCACTGGCAATCGAAGGAGCGTATTCAAGACAAGAAGCAAATACAGCTGTAAAGTACAGCCAGTAGGAGAAAATCAAGAAGGAGAAATTACGTTGGTTTAAAATGAGGGGGGAAAAAAAAGTGCCTTTAAAATTAGAAATGTGAATTAGAAAATCCATCTGGATTTACATCTCTGGAAGTTTAAGCACAGGTGTTCCTTTTTACAGCAAAACTTTACAAAACTGTTGTACAATCTCCATGGAAACTGCACCGATGGAGGGCTTTTTTCTCCTCCCTTGTGAGACGGGATCCCAGCCTGCCATCCCTGTGTAAGTACAGAGGAAATGTTTCCCCTTCCACTGCTGCCAGCTACTATCCTTACACATTCACTCTTCGTATACACTGCTATACATACTGGCTCGGCACTTTATTTGGATTAAATCAGCAAAGTAATACTGGTATCAGCTGCTTATACAGAGGAGCCAGCCTATCCACTCACAAAGCTCGCAGGGGCTGAAATGATCATCTCATCCAGCCTCCTAATTGTAGCTGTCAGTCTTCCGTGTGGCGTATATTATAAACAAGCCACCTGGAAACTCACTTTGAAAGCGAAAACAAACATTAAAATTCAGATGCAATTCCCTTAAGTGAGGATATCAAAAGGTTTTAAATTATATCCAGCCTAGATTGTAACTTTTGATACAGTACCTTTGGGAAATATATGTAAACGTGTTAATATTTTAAAAGTTAAATAAGGTACATTGTATTGCTTGAATAAGTATAAAAAAAACCAAATCACCTGTGGTAACAGTCTGTATTTTGTATCATTTACTTATTACTTGCATAATGTACAGAAGGAATTGTTGAAAGTATCTAACATGACTGGCCTCGTGATAATTAAAAAAGCATTTAGAAATGAAATTGCAGGATGGTGTCTTAGCGAGTAAATTGGTTTGCAGTTTTCAAAAAAAAAAAAAAAACAGATGCAAAAAAACCCAGAAGAATCCAGTAAAGAGAGTAAAAAATGTTTATCTTTCTAGAAGAAAGGAAGAAAATAAGTCACCATTAATAATCTGATTAGCTTGAACAGCCTAACATGGAGCTGTTCTGACCTATCCTCTGCAGAAGTGCTGTATCACCGAGGATAGCCAGAGTAAGGAAGTAGTTCTCTGACTGAATTAAAGAAAATTGCATTGGTATTATAGTGGCAAACCACTTAAGGCAAATGATTTTAGAATTTTCTAATGCATTCAATTTTCTCTGCCATACAGGATCAGATCACTTTTTTCTTGAAATATGGCACATGAAAACGTTTTTAGCCAGAGTATTTACATGTTTTGGGTAGCTTTGCTTCCTGTCGTTTGAGTGCACATATCATCATGGGCTCTAATTATCCCAGGCCATATTCTGCAGGCAATGGTCTACAGGACCGAAGGGTTTCACAATGCTTGAGTCCATAAATCCAAGGCAGAAAACTGGGCCTCTTTGATACCAAGGGAAGGAGTTTCTAAGGGATACCTTCTCATTTCTGTAGCCTCAGATTAATGTTCCTTTCCTGCAGCCAGCAAGACTCTTACTGTTCACTTCAGTAAGAGTAAAGCTACAGCAGCTTTAGATGCGTCTAGACTTCCTTTTCACTCCAGACTACGCTGGGTGATCGTGCAGCCAGCAAATCTGCCAGGGGCCAACCTCACAAGCGTGGGTACGGCTCAACACTTAGTGCCCTAATATCACAGGCATAAATAGATGACATGTTGCTGGGCACAGCCAGCCTCACACATGGCAGTTCGGTTTCCAAGCTGTCCAGGGAGGCCTGTTGAGGCAGGATGGTGAGAAACCAGCAGAGCACACACACCAGAGACTGCAAGCACAGTTTATTAGAGCTAAAAATGGCCCCCCTGTTTGTTGCTCCAACAAACATCACACGGCTCTGTGTCTTTTGATTAGCAGTTGTTCCTCATCTGCAAATACAGCGGTGTTTGCCTGGCAACTCCTTCAAAAGAAAAAAATGTACTTACATGTTTACTTTTTGCCACTGGAAATATTTTATGGATATCTTTTTAATGTATTAGATATGACCTAAAAAATCCATTTCTTCTTTTTATTCTCTTCCCTTCTCTTCTTCTGCGGTCTATAAATACTGGTAAAAACCCTAAACCTTTGAAATAAATACATTGTCACTTGGGGAAAAGAGATTTATCATTATTATGGTGCAATCTTACCTATCTAACAAACGAATTTAACAGAGAAGGGTGTATAGCTCTTTCCACCTGATTTTATATTGCTGCCAGGGCCAGAGCGCTCTTTAAAATTATTTAAGCATTCTCGTGTAACCTGTTCCCCACATCATAGTCATGGGGAGTAAAGAGGACAATTCAGAGTCAATCCCAGACCAAGTCAGAGCCACTTACAAAGTTAAATGGAAATTACATAGGAAGTGTATATATTAGGCAAGAGTCATAGTAATAGTAACAAAAATATTAAATTGTACAACTTGGTTCCAGATCATTTTAAAAGGATCCCAGTTCAACTCCATGCATCCTTAAGTACCTGGAGAACAATACACAGTTTCAGATTGAATTGATGATGTTGCTGCAAGTGAAAATCACAAGCTGGAAGCAAAGTTTTCCACTGAGTCTTATGTTGAATATTAAAGAAAAAAACCTCAACCAAACCGAAAGAAATTGTCAGAAATTGTCATACCCTTTACCTTAGGTGAAGGATAAGTACAGATTTGTACAACTTCCCCTCCCTAGCACCTGATAAATAATTAGAAACATTCTGGAAGTATTCAAGCAATGACATTTGCACAGATCATGCATCCTTTCTGTTTAACAAAGAGAAACTTCATCTCTAAAAAAACCCTTATTTCAGAGTATTCAGAACTATAGGGCATGACTTAATAGATAACAGATTGCTTACCTGGCTTGTACTCTATAAACTAAAATCTCAAAAATCTATGTCAGTATTTGGTCGAACAGTAAATATGCAGAATGCAAGTAGAAAAAAATGTTGAAAACAGTCAAAGAAATAGTATTATGGACTAGGTTTTGCTTTACTTCTGGACAGAAATGACTTTTGAACAACATTGGAAGCATCCTGAAAACTACAGAGGTTTTGATGAATTATAATTGACTTTTAAGGTGATGTTCTTAGTTAAAGGAACATTTTTTGTGGTTTTCTTTTTTTTCTACACTTACCTTGAAATAAATTGGTGCAATTAGATAATTCTAAAAGGAAAAAAAAAAAGTTTCTTGTAAAAAAAATACAAACACAAGGTGTGAAAGGAAAAGCTTAAAAAATCAAGTTCGTTTTTCTTTTTAATCCTTTAAAGAGAGCAAAATATATCTCTGAATTTCCTCTAATCAGGAGATTGTAGCTATAACAGGAAAATCTGTGGTGTGTGGTTCTCCTCTGGCACTTCTGGTCTTATCAGCAATGTTCACTTACTCACCACAGAGTTAACCTTAACATTGACTCAGAAGAAAAAGAGTCGTGATTCACATCATGAGTATTTTCAGTGCTGGAGAGGACTGAGACCTTTACAATGACATTTAACCAAGTTGCTTTTATGTTGACAAATGTAAATCTCCAGAAGTTGGTCTGGAAAACAGTAACAACAAACGTGTTTTTAAAAGCTAAGTGCTATTCTAAAGTCTTTGAAGCTTCAAATTGGTTGTCTCATGCGCAGTCATATCATATATCAGTCCTGTGGTGTATGACAGCACTTTTACAGCCTATGATGGGTTGGAAATTTGAAGAAATGGAATGTAAAAGATTTTAATTTCAAAAGGGATTTCTTTGGTTCATTTCACTGTCTATGGCTGGACACCAGCAACCGTGGAAGAAAGCATACTATATTCTCTTGGTTTCTTGGACTGTCGATTCAAATTGCTGTTAGCCAAGTGAAAGCTTCATAAGATACCATGTTTTCCAGCCCATCCCAGCCCATCTCCCTGCCAAGAAGTGAGTGCATCCATGATCATAATTTGTAAGAAATGCAGAGTCAAATGCTTTTTATCCCATTTTGGAGGTACTGTAACCACTCAATGTTTGGCATACCACTCCAGAAATACTGGCCCATTGTCTCCTGGGACTAAGCTAAGCAGCAGCTAACAACAAAAATTCTGATCTTAGAAAATGTTGATTTCACAGACCCTCTAGAAGGCCAAAAGGAAAACCTGTCATCTCTGGGTATTTCTTCCCATTTAGCTGTCCTTTCTATTACCTTCCTAACTCACCAGCACAGCCAAGGTCAGTTTCTACAAGCAGCTATGAGGGTAAGGTACTGATGGGTAACTTTGGGAGCTCTTTTGTGAGTTTTTATCACTGCTAAGTGTGGGATGTATAATGTCCTTGACCTACTAAAATTTAACCTGCTCTGGCAGGGGGGTTGGACTAGATGATCTCCAGAGGTCCCTTCCAACCCTGACCATTCTGTGATTCTATGATACTAAAATTTACATTAATTGAAGTGAAAAAGTTACTGCTAGATCATCCAGATCCTCCTACAAGCCACAAGGAAGTATGTTTCATCAAGACTTCTCATTTTAAAGCAAATGATAAGAGAAAGCTTATATACTAAGTAATGCTGAAGTGTCAAATCCAGGGAAGTCAACTGGACTTCTGTTTAAGCTGAATCAGTTCTAAAACAAATAATGGTAAGGAATAGTAAGGATCCACTGATCTTCTTCTCCAGACAAATGCTCTGTCAGCAGGCAACACATTTTATCCTGCACTGTAAACAGTGAGAAACATTCATTGTCAGTATGATCCTGGTTCATACTGCAATTGACTCAGCTCAAACTTTCTATATATTTGTGATTCTCTCAGCCTGTATGTCATCTTTTAAGGACAAATGTTATCTCTTATGTGTTTCAATAGTTAAAATGAAAGTATGTTTCATTAGTGAAAAAGCAGTTATGTATAGCGTATACAATCCTGAGGGTTTTATTCCTTGCCTACCAAAGAGAGCTTAAAAGCTACAATGCACATAAATGACATCATAACTTAAAATTTTCTTGAACTAACAAAAATGTTCCTAGAGAATGTTGGCGTAAGCATTTCAGTGTGTGTTGTATAGTCATTTACATAAATAAGTAATCTCACACAAATTGATGGTATGCATTTATGAACATTTATATTCATCTGCAGGAGCTAGCAACAACCCATTTTCCATTTAAAAAATGATTGACTCTATCATCCCATTTTCAAGAGGGCCAGCAAATGGATCATTTTTTTATGAGGTGATTTTTGGTATGCAAAGCACGAGATTTAGATGCCTTTGCTATGTCACTTAGACCATCCAGAGAATTTCCCGTGATAGTTATCTAGACTTGTCTATAAACAGCAATATCATTAGCAACCAGCAGGTATGGAAGTTAAGAATCAGGCAGAGAAAGTGAAAGATAGATTGGGTAGATTCAGACTAAATACAAGAAAGACATTTTTTACAGCGAGGGTGGTGAAACACTGGCACAGGTTGCCCAGAGAGGTGGTAGATGCCCCATCCCTGGAAACATTCAAGGTCAGGTTGGACGGGGCTCTGAGCAACACGATCTAGTTGAAGATGTCCCTGCTGCATGCAAGCGGGTTGGACTAGATGAACTTTAAAGGTCCTTTCCAACCCAAACTATTCTATGAGTCTATGATTCTAAGAAAGATGAATCATTAGACAAGCAGTCCAAGTCTAGATCTTTGTCTGCAAGCCCATAATACTTTAAAACTATTTCAAGCAGCTATAGACTTACAAGGACAAAGAAAAAAGCTAGGCCACCTTCATTTCTTTCTCCATCCTTTCTCTTTCTCTATCTATCTGGACCATGGTTCATTTTATGCACATTCTTGCTTACAAGATACAGTGCTGCATTGGTGCAGCCCCTTTTTAAACCACTTCTTAGCTGATTCCAGCCCCTCCGGCAGACTGACACACTCAGCTGAGCTAGGTGCTGCCACCACTGCTATTTCAAAGGTATTCCCAACAAAAGCATTCTCTGTTGTGGTCTTTCAATAAAAGTGGAGCTCAGCAGGATATTTACTCACTTTTTCAGTCAATTTTGCTACATGGGCTGAGTCTGTACTACCAGCAATATAGCCACAATAGTGTTTACTCAAAGTACAGGCACAGGACAGCCAGGGTAGACCACGGTTTGTCCAGATGACACAGTGCAATATCGTATAAACAAACATAGTCACAGTAGCTCTGAAGAAGTTAATTTCAGTGGCAAAGGCAACATTACCTGTGTTACAGCGATCCTGGTAATATATCTTGATCCTCTGTTTCAACTTTGCCATGGTGTATGCTGTATTGATCTGTCTTTTTAGTGAGAATGACTGATCTGCTCTTCTGTGCAAATTCACAGCATCATTTCACCTTTGCATTCAGATCAGCTTTTCTAAACCATGCTCCCCTTGCCTGTCATATTTCCTTCTATGTGATTTTGAGCACATGCTTAGAATAGTAGTACCCAGAATAGTCGCTTACCGCCAGTTACTGTCACATGGCCTCAGAATTTTCTTTTTTTTAAATTCTGTTTGTATCACCAAATTCTTTCACTAACATTTCTAAACAAAGTTTTTATATACAGTTTTACTTAATAGAAAATTTTATATTTATTTTTAAAACTCTTTTTAGAAAGAAAGATTTGAAAACTAAACCAAAAAATGGTGTTTTGTGCCCCAGCAAATCACTGCATTTTGTTATGTGGTACTGCTTTAAGCATGCTTACTGAACAGAATTAATAGTGTTTGACTGTTAGCCTATTTCAGGTGAATAAGAATACCTTTTATTCAATTAATAGTAAATAGTTCCCTAGATAATAACATTGTTCATCATCTTTTGAAGCTGGGGCTATTTCCCTGAAATGGAAAGTCATCCTAATATTCTAATTACAGTTTAACAAACTTCAGCTTTGTTATTGGAATATTCTGAAAGCTCAGTTTTAGAAATATGATTTTTAAGCACTATTAATACACTTATTCTTCATCTTGTCAAACATGTATGTTGTTTCTATGAGTTATCACCTTTCTCTTATAGTTTATTTTTGAGACAGTTTATTGTAGGAGAAAGTTTTTATATATCATTTCTCTCTTTCATGTTGAATTTTTTTTGGTTAATTTTGTGTGGCTTTCTCTGATATACCATAAAAAATATGTTGAAAGAATTGAAGAAAACCTTCTTTTATTGCTCCCCTAAATAACAATAACCAGTAAGTTAATCTCAGTTTGATTTTATGAGCTGTTTGTATTTGAAAGTCCCTGCTTCCAGTTCCTGATAGTCTTTAAAATGAGGGATAATTCATATGTTGAGAAGGTGGGTGATGTCAACCTGTTACTAATAAGTCCTGTTAGATGTAATGCATCAGAGTGTCATTTTATGAAAGGGTAGAGCTCATCCGTCCATCAGCTCCTTTTATGCATCTGCTTACTATATTGTACAATGCAGAAGAGGCCTTCCACATACGTCAGAAATGCTTCTTATATCACTGCCAGCTATCTGGTGACAGAATAAAGATCAGCCCAGTGAATGGGGAAGGAGGACAAGGCACAGAGTCCAGCAGTCCCTTTATTTTAGACAGCAGTAAATCAAGAGAGAAACAGGGGATTCCCAGGGGCAAAACAAAACCTTGAAAGGTGTGTTTTTCCAGAGCTTGGAGTTCAAGGCTCAGGAGTTAACAGCTTTGAGGACAAAATTTCAGCAGGTCAAAATATGCAAAACATCACTCAGAGAACCTGTGTTACAATGAGGATTCAACCTTGTGAGCCTCCTCTTAAGTCAGTGAGAAAGGTATCAATAGAAACACAATTAAAACTTTTCAGGCTTATTTTTTAAATTATCCATCTCCCTCCTCTCTCATCCTCCTACCAAAAACCTTTTGTGAAAGTCTTTGCAGAGGTGGCACCCCTTAATCAACCTCCTTTACTTGTGTATGTACCCTGCTGGGTGGAGACTCACTGCTTTTTACTTAGTAATAAGTTCCATCCCAAGTGATGTCTGTGGGCAAACTGCTGTGTTAGTTTGTCTCTTTAGCAGCTTTTTTTAAATTATTTTTTATTTCTGGCTTGTACAGTGGCATGTTGCACAAGTCCTGCAGACAGACCTTTCATAGAATCATAGAATCACAGAATGGTTTAGGTTGGAAGGGACCTTGAAGATCCTTGAGTTCCAACCCCCCTGCTATGGGCAGGGACACCTCCCACTAGATCTTTGATGCATGTTTTGCTGCAGTTTTCCACAAGCATAGAAATACATAATTAAAGCCCTGTAAGCACAATAATCTGCATCTTCAACTATCACCATAGGCTCATGTATCAGCACAGCTTTTGCTTTCATGCCTTTTTATTTTTATACTAGAAGCTGATGGCTTCTATATTTCTGAAGTACCTTTAAAACAGAATAAATTCACCTGAAAGTAGGGAATGAGGGAAAAAAAAGCAGGAAGAAACTAAAATGAAAGTAAGCGAAGTCAGTAAATCTGAAAAAGCTGTAACTGTGCAATGGCAATTAGCCAGCTTTGTTATCGGGCTCAGGCCTATCATGCCCTGGACACTTCTTTCTTTTAAAACAGAAAAAAAAAACCCTTTATTTTCTAAAGCTTAAACAGTTTGCTGGTTCACCTAACACTTCCCACCAAATTGGATCAAAACCAGGGTGTTGCAAAAATGTTAAATATGGAACAGAGTTGTAAAAACCAGTGGCTGGGGGGAACGGAGGAAAATATATTCAAATAAAGGCTACAGGCTGTTTGCAATAGCTCTCTGAGAGGTGTGACCCACTGCATGTGTAGTATGTGCATGTGCAGCGTGTATAAAGACCTGATGGTGGGGTAAAGCTGCAGCTGAGCTTAGTGGAGCTCAGTGAAAGGACAAGAGGAAATGGTCACACAATGAAATACAAGCAATTCTCTTCAAACATTAAAAAAAAATTCTTACTGTGAGGGTGATCAAACACTGGAACAACTTTGCCCAGAGAGGTTGTGGAGTTTCCAGTCTTAGACATATTTAAAATCCAACTGAGCACAGTCCGATGCAATCCGTCCTAGCTGACCCTGCTTAAAGCAGGGAGGTTGCACTAGAAGATCTCCAGATGTCCCTTCTGAACTGAAAGATTCTGTGATTCTGTGGGTTTGACTCATAGGCGAGATGCCAAAGGATGAATTAGGAAGTTATTAAATTTACTGAAAGCAGTTGGTCGTAAGAACTGAGGCACAGATCCTTGAGAAACAAGACTTTAGCAGTTCATAGGTTAAAGAACAATCTGATTAGAAATGTAAATGAAGTTTGGATGGAAGTCACCATCTTACCTTGCCTGTCACTTTTAGTTCAGCAACAAAGGTTCCAAAGAGCAGTGGAAAGAAACTATAGTCAAGGTTTTCTCAGCTGAAAACAAGAATGGTTCCTTAACACTTCATTACTCATTACCACCTTTTAGGATGTTGGTACTGGACGTGGCCAAGATCAGCTGAAGTGCCCTTAGCCTTTGGATATTAGCAGTTTCATGAATTGTTTCTAGGATCTGTTAGAATTTAAAGTATTTCTAAAACCATTCTTTATTGTTCTGTCCTTCTTGCTACCTAGAAGCTAGAAGAGCAGCTATATGTCTTAGATGAGTAACAGCCATCTTTGATCCTGAACATTTCCAAAGTATAATCGGTACAAAAACAGCTGTTGCCCAAGTATTTGCCTTTCTAAAAAATAGCAGTAATAATGTATCCCTTTCAAAAATAATTAGCTATTTGGGGAATTGATGGTTTCTATATTTAAGTTCTTGAATCAAATCCATTGTGATTTGCAGAGAGCAGAACATTACACGTTCCAGTAGCTAGATAATAGGATCTGTACACTAGGGACTTTTCTGTCTGTCCCCATGCACAGATGTTCTCATGACAGGAATCACAGCGGGGGATAAAAAATCATCTGTTTCACAGGAACACCAAGAAACGATTAGGCACAAAAACCTGAAAAACAATGTTCCTAGATCAAGATAATGACTCATTGACAGAACTGCATTTGGGGAGAAAAAAGGGACAACTTGGAGTATTTCTGTCCAGGGATTAGAATGTCCTTGGTTCTGTTCCCAGGGCTGACACTAGCCTTCTGGATGACTGTCAGTCACTTCACAGCTATATGTCCCAGTTTTCAATTTTACAAATTACTCTAGTTCTTTGTAGCACACTCATTGAGATTTGCTGATAAAGTACTTTTATTCTCAGTAATAATTGCAGAGCTCGTATTATCTTGTGCATGCGCAAAATTGCCATACCTCACCGAATGAGAAGTTTTTATCTAGCACTGCGTGTAGTAACTTTCCCTGAATGTATTACCGTGTCTCCCTGTTCATCTACCTGTGTCATTATCTCACTGTTTAATTCATGAGGGCCTAATTATGAAAACTTTTATATCCGTTTATGAGAAAAAGAGTTGTTTTCTCTGATGATGGAAGTCCTAAATTTTGTTTCTACTTTTAATTTCATTATTTTGAGGGTCATCATAGTTCATTAGAGAGGTTTGCATTAGAGAAACACCAGCTTATTTGCTCTAGTTAGATCTTCTGTACCTTTCAAACTCACTACTGCACTTGTCTGACAGTCTAGCCTTTGAGATATCCTATTTGTCCTGCTTTTAGAAAGACCAAAATTTGATGATCAGACCAAGACAATAAAGAGGTAGACAAGGAATGTTGCAGATGCTGTTTCATGCTTCAGAAGTATTCTCTATTGACTTTTCTTCTGGTTTCAGTAAAGATTTTTTTTTCTAGGGTTCTCTAGTGAAGGAGGTAAAGAGTAGTCCTAATGAAAAGTGGGTCAAGTAGCCAACCGATACAAAGAAAACTGATTCCTCTTTTATTAACCATTGACTTGAATCCACCTTTTAGATTTTCTGTATGTACATATCTAATAACAGCATTCAGCACCTATAGTCCTCTACTGCAACACAAAATGGACCCACCAAACTGAGCTTGAAAATGCCTTCTTTGGGCACAAATACCAGCAACATGGATATTACTAGCATTACTTTAAACCAGTCAGCTCCTTTTTTCACTACACTATATTTTCACGACTGCAATGTAAAAAGTAAGAGTTTGTTTGACATAATAATAATAAAAAAAGTGTTTCTAGAATCATCAAAAAAGTCAAAAGCTGGGTTCACTGTATTGAACTGTTTCAGTGGAAAAGATTCATGGTCAAGGAGATGAAAATGTAAACCATTTCCGTTCTGAATCTTCTTTCTTTTTTTTCTTCTGGATGTTTCTTGACTGAATTGATAAACATACAAAATAAAATCAAAGAACAAAATGTCTGTTCAGCTCCAAAAAGCTGCTGATACACTCAGGGTGTCTTCTAGACTTGCCCTCAGCCAGAAGTACTGAGGCTGGAGACCAGCTGGTCATACCGGCCACTGCAGGGGGAACTGCTCTAGAAATAATGGCAGAAAGAAATGTGAGGGAAAGAGTGAGATCTCATGAAACATAGCCCTTGACATTAGCAGAATAATATGAGCTCTGACTGCCTGGCTCCCACTGTAGTTTATTAAGTGACTGAAAATTGATAAATTGCTTTAGAGATGTACAGAGTGGATCAGCATGGATCCAACCCTTTTCACTGCAAAGAATTTAATTACAAAATCCCAGACCTCTAGTTTCTTAAATCCAGTGCCTGCTTGGGGTGGGGAGTGGGGAGGGGGGGGAGTGGAGTTTTGTTAAATCAATATATACACTGAGGGTAAAATTCATTACACTTCATAGAGTCGATAACTGAGAATGTTAAAGCAAGACTACTATTGATATGTGTTTCACAGAATTCACAGAATGGTTAGGGTTGGAAGGGACCTTTGGAGATCATCTAGTCCAACCCCCCTGCCAGAGCAGGGTCACCTACAGCAGGTCGCACCGGACAGCGTCCAGGCGGGTTTTGAATGTCTCCAGAGTGGGAGACTCCTATCACTGGGTGCCACTGAAAAAAGACTACTCCCATCCCCCTGGCATCCTCCCATTAAGTATTTGTATGTATTAATAAGATCCCCCCTCAATCTTCTTTTCTCTAGACTAAAGAGACCCAAGTCCCTCAGCCTTTCCTCATAAGAAAGGTGCTCCAGTCCCCTAATCATCTTTGTTGCCCTTTGCTGGACCCTCTCCAGCAGTTCCCTGTCTTTCTTGAACTGGGGAGCCCAGAACTGGACACAGTACTCCAGATGCGGTCTCACCAGGGCAGAGTAGAGGGGGAGGATGACCTCCCTCGACCTGCTGGCCACACTCTTCTTGATGCACCCCAGGATGCCATTCGCCTTCTTGGCCGCCAGGGCACATTGCTGGCTCATGGTCATCCTGTTGTCCACCAGGACTCCCAGGTCCCTCTCCACAGAGCTGCTCTCCAGGAGGTCAGCCCCCAACCTGTACTGGTGCATGGGGTTATTCCTCCCCAGGTGCAGTACCCTACACTTACCCTTGTTGAACTTCATAAGGTTTCTTTCTGCCCAACTCTCCAGCCTGGCGAGGTCACGCTGTAAGGCAGCACAGCCTTCTGGCGTGTCAGCCACTCCTCCCAGTTTTGTGTCATCAGCAAACTTGCTGATGGTACACTCTATCCCTTCATCCAGATCATTGATGAATATGTTGAACAAAACTGGGCCCAGTACTGACCCCTGAGGGACACCACTTGTTACTAACCTCCAACTAGACTCTGCACCACTAACCACAACCCTCTGAGCTTTATCTGTAAGCCAGTTCTCAATCCACCTCACTGTCCATTCATCTAAGCCACACTTCCTAAGCTTTCCTGTGAGGATGATGTGGGAGACAGTGTCGAAAGCCTTGCCAAAGTCAAGGTAGACAACATCCACTGCCCTCCCCTCATCCACCCATCTACTTACTTCGTCATAGAAGGCTATCAGATTAGTCAGACATGACTTCCCCTTGGTGAATCCATGTTGACTACTTCTCATAATCTTCTTTTCATCCAGGTGCTTTGAGATGACTCCCAGAACAAGCTGCTCCATCATCTTCCCAGGGATGGAGGTGAGGCTGACCGGCCTGTAGTTTCCCGGGTCATCCTTCCTGCCCTTTTTGAAGACTGGAGTGACATTGGCTATCCTCCACTCCCCAGGCACCTCACCTGTCCTCCAGGACCTTTCAAAGATAATGGAGAGAGGCCCAGCAATGACTTCCCCCAGCTCCCTCAGCACACGAGGGTGCATCCCATCAGGCCCCATGGATTTATGTATATCCAATTTATCTAACTGATCTTTAACGTGCTCCTTCTCAACCAAGGGATAGTCTTGCTTTGCCCAGACTTTCTGTTACCTGCAAAGTCTGGGTCTCACAAGGACTGGCCCGAACAGTGAAGACAGAAGCAAAGAAGGCATTTAGCATTAGTTTCTAGTATACAAATTTATTTTTTTTAAACATTTGTATAATTATGTAATTTTTATCTTCCACATTCTCATTTTAACTTAGAAGTAGTTGAAGCAATATAATCCTTCTGGCTTTTTTCTTTCCCAGATTCTCTTTTAAATGAATGCATTTTTTTTCTGGAAAATTAATAGAATGTACAGAAAGTTAAGCCAGATGTTTAATGTTGGTAATGTGAATAAAAGAAACACAATTCTACTTTTTATGTAAATATAAAGTCACCTTAAATGTGAAGGTGATTCTGGATTCTGTAGTAATCTTCAACAATCAACTAAACCAGGTAGCATCCTGTCTTCAAAGATATACTTTCATATTATCTCCCCATTTAATGCACTACAGTGAGATACTATGGCACTGATGCCACAGACAGTTTAATAGACCTGAACTGTAAAGCAACATCCACATTTAAGTCTTCCAAGAATGTCTTTTCATTTCTCTTGTTTTGCCTAAGACTTTCCTGCCTCACTGCAGGGCTGACTTTTTTAGACTATCCTATCAGGAAAAGTTGCACAGATTTAAAGGATTCATAGAACATTTGCTCAAGATTTGACACCGCTATATTAGATCTGATGATAAACACCACACCCAGACCTTACTTCCACATAGTCAAATAAACAAGACCATAAAGACCATTAACAATCTTCCCGCCTGGCTAACTTCCCCATATTTGAATTATTGCTATGCACTGTGTTTGCTTTACTTTAGGCAGTCAGTTAAGGATTATATGCATCAGTGAAAGACGTTTGAATTTCTTTATATCAACCTAGGGTGGGTGTCAATATTACAAATCACAGTTGTTCTGCCTGCAGAAAACTGACCCCCAAAATCCTAATGATGAAATGTGTCTGCAGAAAGCGTGTGCAGGACTGCTTCTAAATGTGTTTTCTTATGCTATTAGATATTCTTTCCTCTCTCTACTAGTTTTCACACAGGTAATTTACTTAAATCAACTTTTGTCCTTCTAGGAAGGGGATTCATTTATCCTGCTAGTGCCTTTGGAAGACAAGTTTTCTGGCCTCTGTCCATAGCTGGTGGAGACACAGGAACAGCAAGAGAGACTCTTACAAGCTGAATCATCTGATTTGTTTTAAATGGATTAAATCAATATATGAATCTGTCCCTCTCTGAGATGAGAGGATTTAGGGAGGGTCCCCTCAGGGAGGGTCTAATGACCATGACAGCCCAAGACAGCACATTTAAGTTAATCTTATGTCCTTTTCTGTCTGAATTGTGGAAGTGCTCACTATGCACAGCGGCAGCTGGAGGCAATGAGCTGTATTCGGAGCATGGAGAGTGGAGGTTAATCTCGAACCAGCCAGCCAGGATATGTAAGGAAAGGTAATAAATATCTCTTATTATATATGCTCATGTCTGGGAAAAACAGGCAAATGTTCAGACAGGCAAACCCTTCTTTGGGTGTGTGTGTAAGTTTGTTTTGTTTTGCACATGTATCAGTGCATCTAATACGTGATATTGCTACAGCCTAAAAATCTGGTTTTATTTATACCTTAGACTATCAGACTGCAAAACATCACTATTACTGGAAAGCTGATATTCACAGCCACGTTCTTCTATCAGATAGTTCCTGCCCTTATAAAACTACAAAAATCCAGATGGAGGGTGGGGGAAAGTGATTAAACGAAGTATTTAGTGAAGGGGTGTGACCAAGTCTGTAATTTAAATAAAGGCACAACTTGATTTCTGTTCGTCTTTATGGACTTAAGTCTTATGTTCCTATTGAAATATTAAAGCCTTTTCTTACAAGTGTTATACTGTAAAATGTATAACAAGGTGAATAGACTTAAGTACGTGTTGTGGAAGCTGGTTTCAAACTTAAAAGTTTGCTTTTTATTTCTATTGCCACAACTATCAAACACACACAATGCTTCTAATGGAAATGCTCTAAACTTCCTTTAAAAATTTTCCAGAGTGCATATTATTTTATTTTTACATAAATAGTCATAGCAGCTTTCAATTCTAAATTACAGGAGACTCTCAGTTTCAAAGCTGCCATCTACCAAACTTAACAACCCATGCTAATGGTTACTTTGAGGCCACATTCTTGACATTCTGAAAAATGGTAGGGAAAATGGGCAAGAAAGGACTTCCATTTTCTTTGGTGTAGCTGTAAAATATGCATGTGTGATGTGGACCAGCAATTGGATTAAGTTACTGAGAGGAGGATAGTGTCACTCTTTTCTGCTCTTGTGAAAATCTTTCAAACATAGCTCAACTTTGATCCACCATCACCAAGGAAAATTGCACATTTATGGTGGAATTTGGATGCCTGGATGTTACTGCAATGAGAAGTGGGAGGGATGGCACAGCTGTCCTTAAGAAATATAATTTGAGGAGCTGCAGTTACAGTGTGGGCATCCCATCACAATGGCCACTGATCTCCATGGTGTCAGCTCCTTCTACAGTCCTGCTGCAACGATTAGCATCAGGAATTCATCATCAATGCCTTTGCAAAAAGGACAAAATGAGCACAAAACTTCGTCTCTTAGCATGTTAACTGGTTACAGTAGTCATTTTATGCCTGTTTTTTCCTGCTGTATGCCTAAATATAAACTGTACAGGAAAATCAGTCATCCACACCTCCATTACATCTATAAATCCAGAGACAGAGTTCATAGATTCTTCAATGATTTTCCTTTTCTTTAGTTTTTGGGTTGTTTTTTTTCTTTTTTTCTTTTTTTTTTTTTTTTTTGTTAACCTCTTCTGTGGTTGGAAAACCTGAGTGGTTATATGTTTTTTGGAAAATGGGCTCCTTGCTCTGCATTAAGCTGCACACTTATATCTTCATTATAATTCTTAATTTTTATTTAAAACTTTTCTAAACAAACTAAAAAAACTTGTTTCACTTCAGAGTAGCAAATAAGCATGTTCAGTTTTGGAACCAAAAGACTATAATGGACATACTGTTCCAGTCTGACAAACATTTGTGTAGAACGAAAAGGCATGTGTCAAAGGGTTTCTCATTTTTAAAAAGTGCAGTATTTCATTGTAAACATCTTTTGATAGTGGAATTTCTCATGGGCCTTAATCTACACCTAAAAGTTTCCAAATGTGGTAACTTCCTCTACAACTACACAACTGGGGAAAAAGTTCAAAACTTTTATCATGCCTCAATCAAAACTAAGTAAAGATTTCTGGGTCCAGCACAAAGAAAACACAAAGTGGAATATAAAATGTATTACTTATCTTTACTTCCTTAATCAGGACAAAATATATGGCAGCTTATCTGCTTCTCTTTCCTATCTCTCACATCTTTTAGTATCTTCTTCTGCTTTCTGTATTTATCATATTCTACTTACCCACGTTCAAAGTGTATGCTGTGTGTTTTGACAAGTCAACACACCAGGTATCTAAGTAGGCAAGCAGTTCAATAGCAGTGTCTTTCTGTCTTTCTTTTATCAACAGTCCCATAAAAGACTTCAGTATTCTCCTTCTGTACTTAACTTTTATGCTGTGATTCACAAAAAATCATGTGCACAAAGTAGCATTTCAGATATGGTTTTAGAAGCTGAGGATTAGTAAATTACTTCGTTTCAGAGAATTGAGAAAGTGGCATTTTCATATGAGGTTTGAAAAATAATTATAGGGGTTTCCTAATACTATTTTATGATCATTACAACTGTTTGCAATTACTCAAAAAATGTTTAGGTATGCTGCTGCTTAAACAAGTATCTTTTATTGCCTAAACAAGTAACCTTTATTTTGTGTTCTCATAGTCTGGAAGCCCCCAGAAGAGATCAGGACTCCATTCTGCCTATTACAATACTGCTGCATAACATAAGAATACTTTGTCTTCAAAGATTAGTACACGGGTGTAACACGAGAAGGCATCTTGTTAAGACCTCTTGAATCAGTATTTAATCAGCCAAGAAAGGTAATGAGGGAAGAAAAGAAATATCATTACCTCCATCTTAGATGGGGGTCAAGGAAAAAGAAACTAAGTGCCAACAGTTTGCCTGCAGAGTCTTGACTAGTATTTAGATTTCCTGTAGATCAGACCAGCACCTCAATTAGAAAACAATCCCTTCTTTGACGGTGATGAAAGGTTATAAAAACAAGCCATTTCTTTTATCAGGGTTTTCTGGAACTATTTTCTCTGGAAATGAAAAATAGTAGAAGAATATATTGGAATTCAATCAATCTTCTGATTTTTTTTTCCTAAAATTACTTAACCAACATTAAATCCTCCTATTTTTTTCCCAGTTAAAAAGCAAACACATTTTAAAAATGCTTTATTTTTTCACCAAATGACCATTAATTGTTAAAAAATTACCTCCCCAAAAGCTAGCTTTGCTACAGTCATTTTAATAATGATGAATTAAAAATATGAGAAAATTTTTATAGCATTTAGTCTAATTTTTTGTCTGACTTCATATATCTCACAGACCATAGAGTCGTAGTTTTTTTTTTTCACAATGCTTTATGTTTATCTGAAACAAATAATTGAGAAATACACTCCATCTTTGTGGCTAAAAAACTTTGGTGGCTAACTTGTATTTTTGATCATCATCACTTTTACAAAACTGTTCCTTATTTATAATCTTATGCCATATTTATAACTTCGATATATGAGCTCTTACTTATAGCTGTTTTTTCCTGTTACGTCTCTGCTATATTCAAAATTAAGAAATGAAAAATGGTAGTGGAGATTCCTTTCAGATTTTATTTCTTCTTTATTATGTTATTTAATTACACACCGTAATCAACTCATTTCTTGATCTTATATTAGAAGTCTTAGATTCTAATTTATTTAGCTTTATGTATAGCTTTTTGTTTAGCTGAACAAATTGAACTCTAAGACTTCTAATTTAAGAATTATTTCTTAGTTTTAAATCAGCTTTATTCAACTTGTTCTACATCTGTATGGATTTCTCAAATTATCAAAACTATGACAGAAGTCCTTGTTCATGTCTGTGTTAGCAGCAGCATATGCAGAGGTGAAATCAGCTTATAGTTTGGTAATATAGCATATTGCCCAAACGTAATGGCAAAATAAGCCATAAATACATCTTATATAGAACATAAAAGCTGCTGGAGTTGTACTGAAAAGTATGTTAAGTGGTTTTCACAGACAAAATGGTATGTGCCCCAGGGTCTGTGCCTGATTACGGTTTATTAATTTAACAATTAATAATAGATGTCCACTTCATCTTGCTAAATGGCTTGCATATATCTCAATTATTAACTGTGAATACATTAGTATATGTACAATGCCAAGAGCAGAGACATATGTGTGTAGGTAAGCTAAACTCTTCTGCTTTTTTTTTTACTTTTAAATTCACTTCAGAAGTTTTTCTTGGTACAGAGACAAACCAGTGCTTTTGTTAGACTAAAAGGAAAAGTTGTGTTTCTCTGGAAAACAGGAGAGCTTCTGAAGCCATCTGATTCAGAGGCCCAGACGGGGTGTTCAGAAATGCTCTGTGCTGGGCTAATTCTGTTCTGAATCAAGTCAATTCAGCACCAATAGTATAGTAACTAGGCAAATGTGGACTCCTTTTGGAACAACTGGTTTGTGACATGGGGTCTCTTTCCCATCATGGAAACAAAGAGACCCTTCAAAAGACAACAAGAACAGCAGTGCTGCATCAGAGAAAGGATCAGTCTAACCCAGGGCGCTGTTTGTAGCAGTAGCCAACAGCAGATGCCTGCAGAATAATTTTTAAGTAGGGTAAGCATCTGGTGATGCTTTCCAACAATGTTCTTCCAGCCCTGCAGTGATTTGCTTCCCAGAGCTTACCAAGTTAAACTCTTTAAAGGCTTTCATTGTACTGCTTAGAGGTACATGCAACAGAGCCAACAGGGAACATGTGAAACATGGTATTATACTGAGGATATAGCTGTCTTCTCAACCTGCATAGGACTTCTGCCCTCAGGGTCTGTTTGGCAACAACTGAGACAAATCTGGATACTGTAGCATGCCAAATCCAGCAACAGCCCTTAACAGTAAGGAGAGGAAATGCACCCTGTCAAAATCAAGTAAGTTACCCTTTGGTGGTCATAGCATAAAATTATTCACGTGGCAGGTTCCTGGTGTATTGATCACACAACACCAAACTGAGAGAGCAGTCAGTATCCTGGAGGATGGGGCTGCTATTCAGGCAGACTTCAGAAAGCTGGAGAAATGAGCTCACCGGGAGCTCATGAATTTCAAAAAGGTAAATATAAAGACCTGCATGTGGGACAAAATATCTCCTTGAAATGATCCAGATTAGGGGGCAGAAAGACCCAGGGCTCCTGGTGGAGGACAAATTGAACAGGAGTCAGCAGTGTGCACCTACAGCAATGAAGACCAACGGCATCATGGGCAGTCGCATCACGGCACTGAATCGCTCCAGGGAATTGATTCTTCCCTTTTGTGTGGCATTTATGAGACCACACATAGAGTTTGGGGCTGGAAGAGTACAGTTTTGTGCTCACTGTACAAAGAAAGGCATTGGCATATGGGATTGAGTGCAGCAAAGGGCGACCAAGATTTTTGCTGAGGTTGACTGACTTGCAGGTGTCCAAAGAGCCTGGACAAGGAGCTGCTAGGCCTGTGCAGACTCACTTTAGAAGATAGTTAGGAGTGTGCTATGATGTTAAATCAATGCCACGTGACTTGCAAGGTTTACACATAGATAGGCAGATAGATTCTATACAGATTCTATACAGAAATATTTCCACTCTTACACACGGATGATGGCTTAAAGATCATTATCCAGCAATGGATTCTAATAATGGCCTTTTGAAAGGAAAAGGATTCCACCTTCCAGCACTATTGGAAATACTCCTTGCTTCATTCCCAGTCTTCATGTCAAACCCCATTGATGGCTACTGATGGCTCCATCTCCAATGGAGACCAAATCCAAGGGGTGAGGGGTGATGGACTCCTTGCTGTTCACAGCTTCTATAGCTGCTTCCACAGATCCCTTCTAATCCTCATGATTAAGCTTTGATAATGCTACAGGCATATGATACACAGTTGCTTATCAAACCATTGTCACTGAATAGTCCTGATTAAATGGAAGGTTTTGCCAGAGTAAGAGCTGGATTAACGAATTTGTGTGCTGTCCTGTTGCTTAAGGACTTACCTACCCTTGGCAAGTCAAAGCATTCACATGTTTAATGTGGTTATTTTTCTGTTCAACCATGTTTTCTTGAAACATTTTCTGATATTCAGATTTAATGATTTGCAGCTGCTAAAATGGATTTCATCTATGGTTCATAAAGGGGAAAAAGCACTATACGACACTTGGCAATAAAAAGTTTATCTTTAAGTGATTTAATTTACCTAGTCCTGCATGAAAATAACAGCAAAAAAAAAAAAGGCAAGAGTGAAGTGTTGTCATCCCCTAAGAGAGTAAGAGGTCATAAATTATCCTAGTTGTCCTTTGAATAAGAGATATGACATTTTTCATGTGTCAATAACTTCCCTGTAGACTGAAAAAGGGCTGTTAGGGAAGGGATTTAGGTTCTATATATCCAGAAGACTGATTGTGTGAAAACGTTGATAGATGTTGTAAAACTGGTAGGAAATGTGAGCAATGTGTCAAAGTACAACCCATCCAAACCATAAAGGGCATAAAGTATTTTTTGGCTGTTGCACCCTTTCAAAATGTGATGCCAAATGCTTCATTTTTTACCGAAGTTGATAAACATTCCTCCTGCTAAAATAAGATTGGTATTATTTTATCTACGAGATCTTTCTTTGAATTGGAGATATTAAAAATTTTCAGGTTTTAATGAAAGATTTTTTTACAAAAACGTATTTTTTCTAACAGTAAAAAGATTATTCTTAATAAAAATTAGTACTTCTCACAGCCAATCTAAAACAAAGATGACAGAAAATATAACTGTGAGTCTACTGTGACCACAGCATCCAACTTACTTGGGCGGGAGTCGAGTATGGGAACCAGTCTAAGACCAAATGAGCTCACACTTCACATTTGAGAACTGTTATGAATCCTGCCAGTTTCCCTGGGCTGGAACTCAGTGAATGCACAAATCAAGAGTGGACTTTAACTGATCACTTTGATAAAATACACAGTGGCTGGGTGTACAAAATAGGCAATTCTCTGCAGAAACTGCTAATCCTTTCAAAAGGAATGACGCATTTTTAGCATTAGACCTCATACATTGCTAATGAAGAAGACAAACAATTAAATGGGTAAAGGGGAATATTAAAACAACACTTAATTCTGACAACTTGATAAAGTATCCCACGAGCTAATCAATACAGCTTCTGGGAGTCTAACAGGCCTTATCGATGTTACTGATGTCTGCATATTTGCTAGTTTTAAGTTCGTGTGCTACATCTACAGAGTGCCAGGGGAGAAGTTTTTTGTTGTAAATGAGCTGAGAGAAAGGAGAACACAGTGGACAGCAAGTTTTCCTTGGGATAGGTTTTTAAAAAAACATTTGTATCATCCTGCTTTTCTTTCCAGTCAGGTTTTATCCTTCTTTTTTGTCTCTTGGAAAGAAAAAAAAAAAAAAAAGATCTGGATCAAAGCTAAATGGGTGATTTAATCAATAATTTACTCTTTCGTAAGTAAAATATTAAGTAAGCAAAACTACTACAAACACAACTGCATGTTGGCCACATAGATTATCAGAAGAAAAATAAGCAACTGGTGATATACACTGAAAAATCCATGCTGGTGTTCAGCGTACTTCAACACCATCCCTGTCCATGACAAATCGTCTTCCAGTTCTACCTCTTATTTCCACATTACCAAAGACACTGAAGTTGTCATTACAAATTAATTACTCAGTTAAGCCATGTTCAATTGTACTGTATCAGATTTGGATCTTCATCAGTTCTGCATTAATTAGTCTGTCTGGCTACTTTAACAGCCATTAGTTTAATGGTAAAAATGTTGTTTGGTATAGGTGAGCAGTGGATGCAGTTAATAAAAATGGAAGTGATGCAAGATTCATTTAAGCCAGTAATGAGACTTAAGCGGCCATTACATGAGATTTCATATTTGATGGCATGTGAGATGTTAGGGCAGGACAAACATAGCAAGTAGACTTTTATGCTTTAGTCTCGTTTTACCCAAGGTCTCTGAAAAACAAAGCAGCAGCAGCTCCCTCACTGTATTACTGGTAACTATTTGCAGATTCTGTCTTTTCTAGAAAAGTGTAGGAATGATTATGAAGCTTGTTAGGCAGGATTTTATTACCCTATAAGTGTCAGACATCCAGTTTTACTATCAACTTTACATGGTATTTGATAGTACTGCATTGAGACTGCAAGAATCAAATTCTACACACCTTCATTTTTTTCTGAAGACTTTTCCTAAGAAGTCTTATACTGACTTCAAGATCAGTTTTCCATTTTGATAATTTTCCAACAATGTTTTCTGTTGGTTCTCCAAATGCACATGTAAACATAAATGTTCAGCTTTAAGAGTTAAGAGAAGGAAATAATGTGTGTCTGGTCCAAGAATGACAGAAATCATTCTTCTTCAGTTTTCCTTAAAAGTGGTATTGATGATGGCAAAATAATTTTCACTGAACAACCTCTGCAAACTCTGATTTTATTGTATATTGATTGTAATCGCTTTTTTTCTCACACTGTCATCTGAGTAGATGTTTCTATCTGCTAAGGCTTGTTCCTCCCCCTCAGTTACATTGGTTTTAAATAATCTCTGTCCCATGGGACCTTAACAGCACGAGCATCTCTCACACTGTTAATGTTTTCTGGGCTCCACAGCAGGGAAATTTTCTCAAGTTGCCAACATATGTTAATTAAGGTAAACCAGGAACAATTGTTTCCAGCCTGTACTTAGCTTGACATTTGCTTCTGTCCCAGAGCAGAAAAAAGGCTTATGTGTTCAAAACCTTTTCTTTTTTCCACTTGTATGAAAAGATATGAATTCTCTTTACAAATCTACACATTCTTGGTTTTAACTTAATTGAATGCAATACTTGTTAGAACCTATTGGGACAGAAATAATACTGAAGACATAGAGTCAAATAAAAAATGCTCGGGAGTACAACAGTTCTTCAGAAATTGTATACAGATTAAACTGTTGTATCTCTTGCTAAGAACTGATACGCTAAATTCACTAACTTCAAGTTGTATAAAGATTTCCAAAAGGAGTTTGATACATCTGTTTAACACTATGAACTAGAAGAAAGTTAATTAATTTATTTCAGTGCATACCTCTAGTGTACACTTTGATTTATTTTTGTGCACACCTAGCAGGCTAGGAATAGAGATGGAGGGACACTACAAATATGACTAGTCTTGGTGGTACTTAATGTTGAGGTGGAAGGGAGAGAATACACTGATATAAGCCAAAAGAGAGCTTGTTCTGATGGTCATCACTAAAATTACATTCTTAAGTATCTTCTACAGGAGGAATAAATAAATAATTTCATAAAAGAAAATAAATTTCATAAAAAGAAAATAAATCGTTTCATAAAAAAATTCGTCTGAGATTAAAATAATTTCCTGGGATATAAAATACTCTGTGCTGCTATAAATTTGGAATCTTGATGTGTAACCCTGACCAAGTGACTGCCAGTAGTGTTCAGTAAGACGACTGAGCTGATCTAACAAATCCCTGCTGCGTTCCCATTTCCCTGCCCTTTTCCCATTCCTTCCTTTTGATTACATCCTCCTGCAACTTTCTTTGTAGCAACTCTGGTACTCATCTGACCTTCGGTGAGCCTTTTCAGTTCACTAGACAGGCAGAAAACTAGGCCACCAAGAAAAAAAAGAAGAAAAAGGAAAAAAAATAAAGTAAAAAAGACCCCACAAAAAAAAACAAAGAAAAGAAAAAAAAAAAAAAAAAGAAGAAGAAACCAGAAATAGTTTTCTGCCAGTTTGGTAAATTCATATTCTGTAGTTTTCAGAAGTCCAAGTTAGCTATGCCTATTCATTCTGACTTTCACATATATTGATGTCTAGTTTGGGAGTCAAAAGCCAGGAGGGAATTGAAATTAGTAGAATGGGGGCATCTAGGCACCTCAGACCCTTTTTTAAATGTTCGGCCACATAATTTTTAACATATAATATTGTTGCTCTCTTTTACTGACTGCCTATGGGAAAAGGAGAAAAAGAAATAAAAGGAAGCATTATTTTGTTCCAGGTGACAGCAAATAGGAAGCAGATAGCTTCACCAATACCTGTATGGGAATCAAAATTACAGCTATCACTTGACTGCGCTTCCTAAGTGGCACACAGCCATAAGGCATGCCAGTTAGAGATACTGAGACAGGAATTCCCTGACATGGAGAAAAAAAATGGTCAAAAAGGTCATAGGTACCACCAAACCCTTGTGGATGTCTTTCCATCCTGTTCAACAGCCTCCAGCACAGAAGCAAGCAATGGTGTACAGTCAGGAAGAATTCTGCAACAGTGTAATAACAGTGGTATTCTTACCCCTTGAGCACTCTGAAGCCTGTTTTTCCTTGTGTCTTTTGAGGTCGCTGTAAAGTTATAAGCATATACTTGGAGAACATGAGAATGGAAACTCATGGAAGCTGAAAAGGGAAAGAAGAGGAAATGAAGAAAAGGAGTGAAAATGAAGGGGAAAAGCGTGCTTAATTTGAAGACAAATACCGGAAGGGAAATGGAAATGCGTTCTGAACACTCATTTTGGTTAGAAATATCAGAAAAGACATATCACATGTGTCAGCTTATGGACTTTAAGCTTGGAAAGATGCCTAGGTTCTCTTGTGGAGCGGCCTGTGTAAATGTCATTTCCAGCCAGGTGAGGTAAAAGAAGGAAGATCTAGTATGTTAATAGTTTTTAAAGGAACTGTCACCTAGACACACTTTCTCATACAGTTCCTGATATGTGCACTGAGATGTAGAAGAGTATGGGGTTTGGAAGGGAAGGCAAGAGGACTAATTTGCAATGCAGCATTTAAGAAATACAAATAGAGAAAACTGGATTTTTTGCTAGTAATCTGTCAGCATATTCCATCAGCAGTTGCGTACTCCAGGGCTTCCCTACCCTTCTGCAGAGCAGAAATTACAGCCTGATATTGGAAAGAATAGGGGGTTTTATTAACTGAGTGGTTAAAAGTATCCATTATTAAACAAGCAATGAAAACCTATTTGGCAATACTTATTTTTCATGACTGCACACTGACAAGCATTACATATATCCTGTTTTCTGACTGTGAACTCCATTCTTTTTCCTCCAGACTGACCTTCCTAGTTCTCTGATCTCCCTTATTCCCCACACACAGGGTTTTTGGGATAATGTATTTTTTAAATGAGTGGTTAAACTGAGCCAGCTGTATTCTACAGCTGTTTTCTGATTTTGTTCTAAATACTGAACAGAAAAGTGCTTTCAGTGTTTTGCTTTTCCTTTACCATTCCTTCTGTTTTTTTTCTCTATAAAGCTGGGTGTTAGGGCCTGTAACACAGCCTATTTCTTTAGTCATACACGATCAAATGATTCTTTTTACTTTCCTCACTGATCACCTACATGTGTAAGGTTGCAATTTCTATTCACTTTTATTAACTTTGTCTTTTACTTTTGCATTAAACTCCACATATAAATGTATACAATGAATTCTAGATGTTGGCATGCATATGTGCTCACATAATTTTATTAGTTCCTTCCTATCCTTCTTATTTACTAAGGTGGGATTTTGCCCAGATTTTTGGGGGGATTTCTTCTGAGAATCCTCCTGGCTGAAGTGTCTGCTGGCTTGTAACACATTCTCTTCTAACCTACCAGGCTGGAAATTGTTTTGAGCTTTGGGAAATGGCCTTTTTCAAGTTCCCAGTACACATGAGGCTCTTGGGGATGCCACAGCTTATTTACACTGACACAACCAGGTAGCATTATCTAGATAGATAAAGGAACTATTTTCTTTTCTGCTAGAAGTTCAAATTGGGTATTTTCTTTCACGAATTTATTCCCCAAAGGTAAAATAGAGTTTTATTGTCTATTATGAGGGAAGCTATATCAAATCTCTACAGCTAACCACTTGCTCCAGACCATCTGTTCTTTTGCAAAGTTTCTTTGGCAATATGCTTTCCTTTGTTCAATTTTCAGAGCGCTTGGCTGTCCTCTTGTGCCACAGAAGCTCTGAGCAAGGAAACATCAAGTCACACACCGGGACCCCACTGGCCATTATGCCTTTTTGATAATTTCTCTTCTGGAGTTCTGAGTCTGTGTGGCTACATCAAAACTTTTCACCGCCACAGGGCCAAAGACATGAGTTTAATTCCAACCCATTAGTTGTCTTAGGAAATGTCTGATAAGGCGAGGTGCAAAAGGGCCCAGAGATTATCTCTAACAGATAGTAAAAGGTAGTAAGCTAACTCCTCCTGGGAGGAGGGGAGTGAGCGGGAGATATGCTGTGACACTTGTCTTTAGGAAAGATAAATCCTGGCCTATTTCATAGACAAATGCAGATACAGTCTGTGTTTCTGCAGCCATGACTTTCTTTTCCCCTTTTGATTTTTGTTTTGGTAACAATTGTCCCAAACAGAAATTCCTATGGTGGTGCTGCCCATGATGCTATAAGCAGTGCAGACGGGTTGATCTGTGTAATTTTCAGCCTTGAATTCAAAGCTATAACCCACATCTGAGCCAAATTGTGACAGAGCTTCCGAAGTACATTTCTAATAAAATCACTAACTGATCAGTTAAAAGCTGTAATAAAGTAGGAGTCCCTGTAGGTTTTTTCTCTTCCCCTCATGGATGCTTTTTGAAAGCCCGCATCAGACACTTTGATTGAAAAATCAGTTCCCCATAAATAAAATAAAAGACTGTATTAAGTCAAGTAGCTCCCCTGATGCTACTTACTTCATTAACACTCTTCCCTGGTCTTCAGTGGATGTTCAAGTTCTCCTTGGGGAAAATAAACACCTCTCTAATCTGTTTTTCGCCTCTGCATTTTTTTATTTATTTACTAATTTCTGATGAGTCTAAAACATGCTATCAAATTTCAGGAGCTTTTATGTTGCATTTAATTTCCTTCTAAGGTACTCTTCTCTGTTGGATCCTCTGCAACATTATAAGGGTTTTCTTTTGAGATTAGTAGTTTCGCTAAAGTGATTCCTTCTGGGGTAAAATAAACTGTATCACGAGTCTTTCAAGAAATGAGTAGCAAAGCACGGGTTGTGTTAGTCAAGCCCTACCTGCCCTCTCTGCAAGAGCTGACACTCATTTCTACCTATTTTCTACTGACCTTTTAAGGAAGACATTTCTATTTCAGTTGTGTTAGCAGCCCGTGGTAGGCAAAGGCCACGGACAGGTTAGAGATTCGTTGTGTTAAAAGCTCTACAAACAGATAAAGCACGATAGCAGCTCTACCGATGAACTCACAGTCAAAAAAAAAAAAAAAAGGAATAAAACAGATACATCTGACAAAGATGCTGAGCTATTTTAACAACGCCTGGGCGTGTAGGCAATTCATAAGCCATCCAGAAGGAATAACCATAGCTTCTCTCCTGCCTTCTGGGTTTCAGATGACAATTTTCTGTGGGCATTATGGCAGAGGTGATTTTAAAAGGATTTAAGGGTCCTCTACAGAGAGGGTTTAAATGGCGGTAACATGAAAACTTTTGCAGCCTGGGCCTAACGTCATGTACAAATCAAACTCCAGTCTGGGTCAAAGACAACGTGATCAAGTGGAGAACTGGATGGCACTCTGCTTCACTCAAAATTTAAGAAATGTGTTAGAAATAAAATCAGAGATGAGTCACTGTACATGTTCTTTCACAGTAAGAATAAAACTACCCCACTAAACCCTATTATTGCCATTATACTTCCATATGATTTATAATACCCTTTATTCTGGCATTATAGAATCATAGAATGGTTTAGGTTGGAAAGGACCTTGAAGATCATCGCGTTTCAACCCCCCTGCCATAGGCAGGGACACCTCCCACTAGACCAGGTTGCCCAAGGCCACATCCAGCCTGGCCTTGAACACCTCCAGGGATGGGGCCTCAACAACCTCTCTGGGCAACCTGTTCCAGTGCCTTGCAACTCTCAAAGTAAAAAATTTCTTCCTAATGTTTAATGTAAACCTACCCTCTTCCAGTTTAAAGCCATTCCCCCTCATCCTATCACTACATGCCCTAGTAAAAAGTCCTTCCCCAGATCTCCTGTAGGCCCCCTTTAGGTACTGAAAGGCTGCAATAAGATCTCCCCGGAGCCTCCTCTTCTCCAGGCTGAACAGGAGCCCGACATCCATTGTAGATGGATGATTTTCACCAATGAGATATTAAATGTATGTTTTAATTGAATTACAAAATTTATTTGCAATTTCTTTCATTGGTTTCAATGTGTTTAATGAACATTTAGGGAACCAGACCCTTCTTTGGCAGTAAACATGTGGGACTTACTGTAAATGTAGCTAGATTTCTCTACTTGTGAATGTAAATTCCCATGCTGTGCTTCTATTTACATAGGTGCTATGCAGTTGCTTGCCTGTCTTCTGACACTGGGGACCACCAGAGCTCTATCTTCCATGTGCTACTGGAACACAGGGGAGGTAACACCTTAGCATCCACAGCCAAGGTGTTTATAGCTCAGTCACCTAGTGTGGGATTCAGTTGCCTAAAGCTGGATGTTTAATGCTCTGTGAGTTGCCCTCAGGACCTAAAGAGGAAGAATGCCCTTTCAGGCAGCTGAAAGTTTGAAATGACATCCAGAGCATAAAAAAGTGGCACTATGCAAGTTGTGTGTGGGCAACTAAAATATGCTCTAAGCAACTCATTGGAAATCTAATTTACAGACAGTAGGGTCTAGAAAGTCTGGTCAATTGATGAAATACAGTTCTCTTCTTCAGGGGGACCTGAATACTCTTCTGGTCTCTATTAGCTGCATTGACTAGAGTTTCTGAAACACCTTCCCCAGGCTGGCAGACATAATACAGAGGATATAGGAGACCCACACCCTTCTGGAGAGCAGTGGGGGCAAGTGGAATATTTTGGGGAACAAAAAGTATCACCAGGCACCATTAATGGGTGTAATTGGGGAAATTTCTGCTTTCTTGGCTAACTAAAAAAAAAAAACAACATCCTCACTACAACTTCAATTAGCACTTCAACACTCTTGTTGTGTAAACTATTTTACATGAAGTGGCCCAATTTTTTCAGCATAGAAGAAACAATGCCTTCATTCAGATCGTTCCTTTCATCAAGGACTTCAAAGCACTCAATGAAAACATATTTTTGTTTGTTTACATTACTAATGGATCAGGAAATGCCTGAGTTTACTGAGACTCAGGCTGATATAGCAACAAAATTCAACCTTTTGTTTTGGGCTTACTATCCCAAATATATCATATCCATTCCCAGGTTAACCTCAGGCTAAGGCTGACAGTACCCACTTTTGACAGAAAAAGATGAAGAGATGACAAAATGCTGCAAATACCAAAAAAGTACCTTGCTAAATAGTTAAATGAAAGATTGTTGAAATTTATAAATTTATTCATAGCAGAGAATAGCAGAGAATCAAACAGAAAGACTCCTGATATCTGTATAATTTTGACTCATTTGATACCATTTCATAGCAAGATTTTCCCTTATTTGAGACAGTTCATGATTAATTCATATATACTGGCTGCAGATAAGCATATGGCTGGGAGAAGATCGCATATTGCACTTAATTCATATACATTTTTTCTCAAGTCTTTTAGTGAGTTTGGTTGGATTAATCTCACAGGTTGAAGATGTATAAATTTAGCTGTGCAGAGGTAATCACCTGTAATATCCCTCACTAAGATATAAAACACAACAAAGATTTTGTTGGGATTCAGTTTCTTACAATTAGGCATCTAATCACATTTGACATTCCCTAGGGTATCCAATGTATCCAGAGAGGACTCACACATATGACACGGGATCTGTAGGAGACGCCAAACAGCGCATTGCTGTGACAGATTCTTCAGGTTTGGAGTTACAGACAATGACTAGTAACCTTATCTCACTTGCAACAGCCATTCGGGTGTGAATCTCATCCAGTGGAAGTATACATGTGTATATGAGCGCAGGCATGTGCGCACAGAGTGACGAGCATCTCTTCTACTGGCAGACATTACCAATATTTTACCTAGACATGAATTTCTGGATATAAAACTATTACAAAATTAATTTTGCCTTTTTTCCTCCTTTATTCTCAAACCCTCTTTCCACTGGGAAATTTAGTGTCATCACCTACATTCTGTAGCGAAAAAAATGGATATGGAAAAGAGCAAGATCATTTGCCCATGATTATTTCCAGCCCTGCCACCACCAGGCTTTGCTGAGCGTGTTGTTTCCCAGTGGTCAGCTCAACAGATTTCAGTGTTTCCCCTGTTAAAAGAAGACAGATATGTGGGTTGCAGTGTGCCTGTTTTGTTTTGTTTGCAGGGGCAAGGGGGGAAAAGAGGTTGCCATGTATGAAAATCCACTTTTTCGTTTCAACTTATGCAAAACCTGAGTCTACTTGGATTCAAGGAATGTAGCCCTCTTCTTACAGTTCAGGCTGCTGTGGCTGAAATGTGACATTCACTACTGGGAACAATGGCACTTCTTACATGAGTGTAAATAAGGAGTTATACTTCTGACTTGGAAATTAGCCCTCAACACAGCACTGGGATTATTTTACATGGCTCAGGTCTCCAAAAATTCTCTGTACAAAATATTGCTCTGCTAAAGAAATTTCACTGTTAAGCTTGCTCATTCAAAGCCAATATGAAAATGAAATCTGATTATTTTCCCTTTGAATCACGTGTACTGTGATCATTTGATGCAATAATATAATTCAGAATAACATAGGGGAGGGATATAAATTTTCATTGACCATATTAAATTGAACAATTTGCATACTTGTTTGGTTTTAGATTTCATTACAAAGGAAATTGAATTGCAGAAGACAGCCACTTGAAGCTCTATAGATTTTCCTGCCCCATAAGCTGCAAAGAATATGTTTGAATGTGTTCATCCCTTCTTTATATGTTTATATGCCTATATTTATATATGCATGCATATGGGCAAGCACATACACAGATAAGCGTGCTACAATTATAAGGAAAAAAGACTCATGCTTCTTCACTTGCTGGAAAGATGCACATGTTGAGGTTTTGTGTAATTTTTCCCATATTTTTAATTTTTACTATTTTTCACTATATTTGTCAGATCCTTGGGGGCGGGGAGGGGAGGAAAAGGGAGGGAGGAAGGAAATAAATGAAAATATACACTCAGAGTCTTAATTAAGATTTATTTAATCCAGCTACAAAACAGTATTTAGCATCCTGATGGGAGCAGATTGCTTTCATATTTTGTGTAATTTCCCATTTTTAAGTGAGAAAAGTGACACTATTAGACCTGAATTATGGCTTGGGTGCTGAGACGTTTGAGATGTCAAAGCATGCGATTTCTTCAGTAGTGGGTTCATGACAAAGCCACGGCAAACAGCCCAGCAAAGCTTGCCCTTTGCTGCAGAGCCCCCTGTGCTAACCTCAGAGGAAGAACCTGCAGAAGGGAGAGATGGGTAACCAAAGGCAGCTTTCACTTGCTGCGTGGATCTTTTTATAGCATGATCTTGAAGGCTCATGGTATGCAAGAAAATGTCAAATGGGACTTACTGCTCTGGGCCACATCTTCGAAAAAGCCAACCCATGGAAATAAGAGTCAGATGGTATTTCCTAAAGCACATTGGAGTCCATCTTCCACTGAACTAGATGGCGCTTACCTCCTAAATTATTTCCAAAAGTATCCATATTCACCTGTAAATACCTAAATACTTTTGAATTAATGGTCCTCAATACCAAGGGAGAACCATGAGAAGTAATATGTGACTCAAATCACCTACAATACTATAGCTATAACTATACTAGTAAATTCACCAGAAACAAATAGACTTTAGCAGTGGCTTGAACCAGACTTTTTAAAAGCAGGTGCCCTTCCTTGTGTGGTTTTGGCTCATGCCAGGTATTTTGGGGGCAGGTGCAAAAGAGACTTCAGCCCATGTAGTTATGAGCTCTTGTGTGACATTTGTCCTCAGGGACTGAGAATAGCCAAGACCAATTGTATTTCTTAGCCTGGATTTATTAGCATAGTCTTCATAGGGCTAATTGAAAGACCTGAAGACCTCTAACATCTTTCCTCTTCCCCTCTTACCCCTGGTAAACCAACCCTTGGCAGGAATTTTTGGACTAAATTGCAGATGGTGCTGTTAACCTTCATTTTTAAATCCCAAGCCAATGACAGAAGCTACAACACATGGAAGGATGTTGGTGGAGGAAACAAGTGTGATATTTGGCCAGTGGTTACATCATCATCAAGACAGAAAAGCTACAAACAGGCGCTTCCATGAGTATACCCTGGTTCCTTAATAGAAGTACTCATTAAGCAGTTCATTTGTAAAATCTGCCTATAGCAACCCCCCAAGCTCCCTGCATAGGTCAAGCAGACAATCTCTGCAAACATGGTGGAAAACAAAATGTTTTGCAGTCCATAATCTCGAGACAATCTCAGTTACTCAGTTCTGAAGCCTTTCAATGGAAAAAACTCCATTACCAGACTTTGCATTTTTTCCAAAGAAAGAATTTGCCACTGGCTCTTCCACCCTCACTGCTTATATGTGCCCTTCTCTTAAACCAGGCAGCCTTGATATAAAGGTATATTAACTGGGGGATCTAATACATTTTTGACAAGGCTCAGCAGAAATAATGCCACCACTATCAAGGAATAAAATGAGAAACATAAAGATGCTGTTTAAAATGCCAAAGAGCTCTAGGTTAAAAATATGAATATAAGGCCTGATTCAAAGTCTTTTGAATTTAATAGAAAGAGTCATGATGAATTCAATGATTCTGGAATAAGGCCTAAGAAGAGCAAAACACCACCATGTATTAAGCTGCAGTTCAGCCCTCTGCACATTTCTAACACATGAACTGATTTTCCCCAAGGCTGCTCAGCAATCTGTTCTTGGGTCAGTGCCAGCTAGCACATTGACCTGAGAGCAGGACAAATGACTTAGGGCATCTGTCTGTGTCTGACCTTCGGGACAAAAAAACATCTGGAAGCCTTTGGGGCTTTGCGGGCAAGTGCTTTGGGATGGCAATGGCTTTGCAAGACTATATGAGGCAGCCAGCAAGAGCCCGTGAGCTTGTGTGTGGCAGGCTCTGCCCTGCAGGCACCAGGGGCACGGGAAGAGCATCCTGCACGGAGGTCCCCAGGCTGTGCCAAGCTGTCTCACAGAATGTCACAAAGTCCTTTTTATGTTAACTCAGTGTGTCCCCAGTTCCAGCCCGGTCACACTTGCTGAAATATGAATTAACCCCACTACCAAACCCCACGTGTAGTAGAGAAAGCCCTTGTTCTGAAGGAAACACGCCATAAAATAGGCTTGCAATTAAAAAGTGAAATATTGGACTGTTTTTATTTACAGGGAGTGACACAATAATCCTATAGCTGGCAATTTATTCACAGAGTACGTATCTTCTGTAATAATGTCTATGATCACATATAAAGTATTTGGAAAATGCTTTAGTTTTTCTGGACTGCAGTCTTTAAAATATCCTCCCAATTCTTTTTATAGAGTACGCGGGCTAATTAGAATAATTTAATCAGCAGCAATACAAAGTAGCTTTATGATCATGTAATGGGTATTTCAAAAAGCCCACTGCCAATTCCCACTCTCTTTGCTTCTTCTTCCTTTACTTCCTCCTCCAAACAAAAAAACCTTAAAACATCACCACCAAAAAAGTTTACATTTCCCAAACTACTATTACTTTCAGTGAATTTGGTCTTGAGCTGCTGCTTTTTCCGTCATAGTGAGCTTGCAGCTGCCTGAGTTTGCTCAACCATTAATGGTAGACTGCCAAGTTGTCCTTTAAACACTTGTGTGCTCCCTCCCCGCTGTGGCTCATGGGACTCTGTGTGTAACGCTCAGCAGAGCTGTTCTCTTTCCATATTTCCTGTAAACCCACCTCTGTGCTTGAAGCTCACCATAGATTCCCATCTGGTTAAGGGGTATGTGATGAAAAGTTCTCCAAGACTTTTGGGGACACAGACTGTCCTATTTCTGCCTAAGGAAAATGCTAAACTTTCTTTTTTTTTTTTTTTTTTTTTTTTTTCTTTCAGAAAAGGGCCTTTTTGTCAGATGAAAAATTCTACACAAATATCCACTCTTGGCTGTATTCTTCATGCTTCTGTTTAAATAGAAAGCTTTATTTTTCTTCCTCTCCTTCCCCCAAACTAGTAACAACCAACATCTGTCATGACTTAAAGGATTACCTGACTTTCAGGTGTGTAGAAATTGTGACCATGAGGATCCATAACACACCAGGACACAAGAGGCTTCTATCCTCTAATTTTCTGTCCTTTAGTAGAGATTACCACAAATATATATTAAAAAAAATCACCACTAGCAAGGATATCTATGATTATAATGTGAAAATATAGATATCAAGCTATTAGAAATTACTATCAGGAATTAATAATACAGTGTCAGTCAACAGTAGGGCAGCGGTTAATAAAAGTAGCAACCAACCGTATAGCAAAAACCAATAACAGCAAGAACCCAGTAGGTATGGGCTATTACGGATTGCTACAAACCTATCATTAGTGAAGCAGCTTATCAACAATTTAATAGCAGATATCCAATATCCTTACGACAGATTACTTATAAGAATATATAATACCTGTACCAAATGAATTAGACCTCAGAAGAGGCCAAACCATCCCAGAGGGAGGATCAACCAATCTGAAAGGGGGAACTAACCGTCCCAGAAGTGGGAGGACAAACTGAACTGACTCCAAGAGTGGGCCCAGAGGGGGACCAATAAGAGAACAGACAGAGTCTCACTTAAAAGGTGATGCGTGTCACAGAGTCTGGAGTCAGCCAGGCATCCTCTGTGAAAGTCCAAGATCTTGTAGAAAGTTCATATGGAGAAATCAACCTGTTCAGGAGAGGAAAAGTTCATACAGCTCAGGAAGTTCTGAGAGAGAGAGGCTTCATTTTGGATAAAAATTAAGCCCTTTTTATATCATGGAGACATAAGAGGGTGTAAGACAGTATCACTTCAAGCAACCAACAGATGCTGTTAAATTCAATTTTTCACCTGTAACAGCCAATAGATGATGTTTTCTGTTCTTTCAGACCCATTTCTATTTTCCCAGACTGTTGTCACTTTTTTAGATGACAAGTGGCCATGACAGTTTCTTGGTTTTGTGCTTCTTGGTGGTATTTCAGGATGTCTCCAGTTTCTAGATACCCGATCTGTACTTCAAAGAGGCCAGCTGCATTTTTCAAGGATGTTTCTGGTTCCAGAGCTGGGTTTCAAGGCTCACAGCTTCTAGGCTGGCAGGCCTTTCTCTGTTCAGTAATTTTCCCTTCTAACCAGGCAACCTTTATGGCTGCTCACATCAACATCCTACACTCATATTTCACTGTTACAGTCACTGTATTCTTTTTCATTTGAATTGACCAGAAGAAAAAAAAAACAAAGGAAAATATTGATCTATTTTTCTCTCTCTTACTTTCCAGATTTTGAAAAATGTTTTTGACAACAATGACAACATTTTTGTACTGCCTGAAATGTCCCATGAGAAGCAAACCTACTTAGGAAGGCCTTTATCCTCTAAGGATTTACCAGTCTCAAAATCTGTTCTCTGTGAGTGATGAGAGTTAAAGAAGGCGGAGAAAGAGAGTCACAGGAGAGATGCCAATACCTCAGGGAAGAGAGGATGTGAAGATCCTCTTTGTGTTGCTCTACATAAAGCCTCACAAAACTTGGCACACTTTATGATTTTTGGGTACATTGAGGTCTATGTTCCTAAATGTCTGCTCGCTCTGATATTTGAGGATTACCTGAAGGTTGTCCCCCACTTATCCAAAATACTCAGTGCATCCTTCCTTATGCAAATAATTTATAATAGTCTGTACCAAAGCCCTTTATTTCAGTATGAATTTGATGCCTGCTATCCTCCTTTGTGCAATGCACAGAGAGACCTCCTGGGAATCAGACTATGGATTTGCTTTTCCCTTTTGGCAAATGGAGTTCAGAAAGGCCAAGAGACAGGAGCAATAAATTTGGGGCTTTCTGTTAATTGACTTAATTTATTCATGATCTGTGTGCTTTCTTTTCAAACCTGACACTGCAAAACACAGGTGAAGCTGGGAAGCAGGCAGGGAGAACACAGATTTCCTGACCAGAGAGCATCAGAATTTGCCAATCAAGAATGGAAAGTTTTGATTCACAGAATTTCCAAGAATGTGTTGGAAGGTGTTTTTAAAGGCTGAATAGTTTGTACTTAACCAGAATCTAATATAATCCTATTAACATAATAATTCAGGATTGTTAAGAATAGAATATCTTCCTGTCCTAGGAAGATGTTATTTTTAGATGCTGTGTATAAATTTGCAGATAACCAACTTGAAAGTTGTCTTCAGGAATTAAAAGTACTAGCATAATTTTAAGAACTAATAATTAAAATTGCTAATGATGGAAATATTATTTTTTTTAATTTTCCTTAAGTAAGGATGTACTTACATAGCACAAATTTATACCTTGTTACTAAATGTTTATGCATGTAAAAAATCCTGTACTTCCCCCCCATCTCTAGTTTTTAATAAACTGCTGATTTGCAAGGTAACATAGATAATCTATGATCACTCACAATCATCTGCCTCCCTACTTTTCAGTGCTAATAAGTGAAAACTACTGAAGCAAAAATATAACTTCATATTAGCAGCCTGTGCTCACCTCCATCCCTGGAAAGATGATGGAACAGCTTGTTCTGGGTACCATCTCAAAGCACCTGGATGAAAAGAAGATTATGAGAAGTAGTCAACATGGATTCACCAAGGGGAAGTCATGTCTGACTAATCTGATAGCATTCTATGACAAAGTGACTAGATGGGTGGATGAGGGGAGGGCAGTGGATGTTGTCTACCTTGACTTTGGCAAGGCTTTCGACACTGTCTCCCACATCATCCTCACAGGCAAGCTTAGGAAGTGT
>NW_009647828.1:3759324-3770670 GCF_000708025.1 Charadrius vociferus
GACAGGGAACTGCTGGAGAGGGTCCAGCAAAGGGCAACGAAGATGATTAGGGGATTGGAACATCTCTCATATGAGGAAAGGCTGAGGGACTTGGGTCTCTTTAGTCTAGAGAAAAGAAGATTGAGGGGGGATCTTATTAATACTTACAAATACTTAAAGGGAGGATGCCAGGGGGATGGGAGCAGTCTTTTTTCAGTGGTGCCCAGTGATAGGACGAGGGGTAATGGGCACAAGCTTGAACATAGGAAGTTCCACCTTAACATGAGGAGGAACTTCTTTACCTTGAGGGTAGTGGAGCACTGGAACAGGCTGCCCAGAGAGGTTGTGGGGTCTCCCACTCTGGAGACATTCAAAACCCACCTGGACGCTGTCCTGTGCAACCTGCTGTAGGTGACCCTGCTCTGGAGGGGGGGGTTGGACTAGATGATCTCCAGAGGTCCCTTCCAACCCTACCCATTCTGTGATTCTGTGATTCTGTGATTCTGTGATAATGAAGGTCTAAACCACGCATATTACTTAGCACTTAAATGAATTACAAGTCCTGGGTGTTAAGTAGTTGAGTGAGTATTTTGAAACAATGTTTAAATAGCACTTCTTTTCTATAGCTGCCGTTGTTTCTAAAATGCTTGTGTTTTACCTGCAATTTTGCTCTAATTTCTAAAGTAACTTTTTTAAACAGCTGTTAGGTCAATAGCTCTTGCTTTATAATCACCAGTAATGAGCCAACAAGATCCCCACTACATTCCCTCAAGCTATAATACACAGGGAGGCAGAGTTTTCCAACTTATTTTTATTCAACTAACATTTCAAGCACAAAACTTGAGAACATTTTTCAATGGCATTTATGTGCAGAAAAAGGGAGAGCTTGTTCTACACAGATTAAAGTCCTGTTCGTCCCTCACTACCAATGAAATGAAACGATACCTGCAGGTGGGCTGAAGTTTCCTCCTTTGTACCCAGAGATAAAGCATTAGCTAGGTATTAAATGATTCTGTAACATGAAGGAAGGAAAAGAAACATTTTATGTGTGACACTGGATGTTTAACCTTATCATGATTTATTTAAGTGTTTCAATGCCACATTTAGTGCCATAGAAAATTCAAAGTCTTGTACTTCTAGTACAAGACTATGGTATTTTGCAAGTAGGTCCACGGAAATTAATAGTAATGTTAAAAATGTACATCTATTTTCAATGGGAGAGTTGCAAAATTAGACTAGAAAGAAGTCAGTCATGGTACCCTACATTAGTGGAAAGATTTGACACATATGCTCACGCTTAGCAACCCTGAGTTCTCAGGGTTGAAGAGCATGGTTCCGTTCAACATCAGAAAAGGCACAGAAATGTGACCTTGAGTGAGTGATATAAAGCACTTAAAAGTCCAGAATAGATAATCCTTTGGTAGAATTGAAAGGTATTTTTATATATTTTATTTTTGGTTCAGAGTTTATGACAGCAGCAAAATAAATGTGACTTAACAATGGATGTCAGTATAAAGCTTTTCTCCAGGGTGTCTAGCTGGAGGAATGATGGACAAACATCAAACAGAGGTTTTTGAGATTAAACTCAAACCTCCAAAAATTAGAAGTGAAACCAAATTGTCCAAATGTCTTTGGATGCGTAAGAGTATTTACTTGTGTGCTTGAATATTAGAGTTGCCAGACCCTTCCTGTTAGGCTACAGGACTCTTTTCAGCACAATTTAAATGGGCCCAGACTTGGCTGTATGGAAGGAGGTTGGTACAACAGCAACACCTTGAAGTTTGAGAGCTCTTGTGTTAACATTCAAATGCTATTATGCAGCTTCTGCACCTGGCACTTGGATGACATGTCCATTTTCCAGCTGAGAAGGCTTTGGTTTTCATTTCATGTCACAAAACACCAATAGGGTGCTATAGGGTACACACCTTAGCTGGTTAGATTCATTCACAACCACACTCCTTCCCACATAAAAGGCAAGCAAAGTTTTCTTGTTAGGCCTCATTTTATAAAATCAAGTCAATTACATTTGACAATTTGTTGATACTTTTAAAATAAATTTTTTGAGAGTATGCCTTTTATTACATCCTGATTTAGCCATGCACATTAAAACCATCACAATTTGGGAAAATATGCAAATTTAAATAAAAAAAAACCCTTGTACTGATTAAATTCAACATTAAAGAACTAAAAAATTGGTCTTTTCCCCCTGAAAATTTAGGGTCTACCTTGAAATTGGCACCTACTGTAGGAATAACTGCTCTTTACCTGTTCTTTTACAAATCATTAAGTGGTCTAGCACACAACAGAACCAGAATAAGATTTATGCCTGTTCTGGATTTGAAGGTCTTTCCTTCAAATCTGTCTTGTGGATGTGTGTTTAGCAGCTAAAAATACCTGCTGATGGAAACTTGTTTGGAAAGTTGACAAAATATCTCACAGGGCTATTTTAATCTATCCAACGACACTTTCCTCACAGTGAACATCTGGAAAGTGTTGTAACATATGCTTTGCTTAATAGTGAATTATCCCACACATTTCAAGAAATGGAGTAATTGATAAAATTTTCTTTCACCACAGTTTGCATACTTCACTAAAAGTTATTCTTCTTATATATCCTTTTTTCTAAAGTAACAGCTCCTAATCATATGATGCTTATATGTAATATGTAATTTGGTGAGCCACTCCACCCCTTGGATTTATATTTGTAGTAACAATATTGTTTTTTAGTTCCATAGAAGGCCAGTGTTGGGCTTCTAGGCCTCTCTGTTTTCACTATAATTGCATCTAACTTTCATGGAAGGACAGTCATTGCCATGCTTAGCCATTGACTGTGTTTTATGTTAGAGGTGATTTTTCATATTCACAAATCACAAATTTGGATTGAGTATCTAACTCGATGATTCATTGGCATTAGTCTCACAATATATATGTGCACGACTGTCTTAGAATTCTTGCTACTTTCTGTTGTATGGATTTCTGCTGACCTGAGTTTGGACCTCCTAAAGAATAGCATCCCACAGAGCACAGTAGAGTGTATTGGTATTCACAGTGTTCTTCTATTTTCTCTACGCTGTTCAATCTCTAGCTGACAGACAACTGCAGCATGACTCCCATTCATAGGAAATTTGGCGCGATTGGAGACTAGCAACTTTTCCAGTAGTTGAAAAGGCTGCAGTCTGAACGTTATGCTGCGCTAAACCAATTCCTATTCAGAGTAATTTCATTTCCACTGGTGAAATCAAGAGCAGAATTATGCCCAGATTGTCTAGTAAAGAACAGGATGTAATGAAGGCTGGATTTACTTTTACAAATCCTCTTAGGGTATTGCTTCAGGAAAGATAAGAAAAATAATTTAATTTCATGAACAGTTCAGCAGTTGTAAAATCCCATGCTATGAAACAGAAAGGAGACTTTTGGAGAAAAGCTTCCTTGGGATAGCTGACTGCCATGGTGCGTTGGAGCATCTCACTGAGGTCCAGCATGCAGACACATCTCATCTGAGGGCTGCAGCCACTGTGCTATTTTGAAATGAAACATACTCTTCTTTTAACAAAAATGCCACCTTTACTTGAGAAATTAGTCCTTTTTTCCCCCATCACGATGAAATATTACTTCTGTTTCAAAGAGAGAGAAGATTTTTTTCCATTTTCATTCAGCATGTAAACCTATAAATTGTACATCATAGAATCATAGAATGGTTTAGGTTGGAAGGGACCTTAAAGATCATCTAGTTACACCCCCTCTGCCATGGACAGGGACACCTTCCCCTAGACCAGATTGCTCAAAGCCCCATCCAAGCTGGCCTTAATAAACCATAGATAAACCTCAATAAACTTAGATAAACTTTGGGGTTTTTCTCCCATATCTCTTTTGAAGTATATGTTTAAATCACTAAAACAAACTTTACTTCCATTTCAAGACTGCTTTTGTATTCTGGACCTAATCAATTAATTTTCTGCTTTAAGATATTTTAAATGTCTTTTAGAATTAGACAAAAGACAATGAATATGAACCCCAAATGCCTCATTTAAAAACAATCTGAGCTAGTATAATAAGCATAAATCATTCTAATAGAGCAATTTTACATCAATTATGACACCATTATTTTTTGAGCTCATTACTGATTTTATAAATAAAACAGTAACCTTTCATCTCTATACTGTGTAGATGACTACACTGCATTGTGTCATGACATGAAATGGGTGTCATCTTGCACTCTCAAGGCTGTACAATTATTCCCCACATTTTTAAGTACTTGACAGTTTTGTGCTAAGTGCAACACAGAATAACATCACATGAAGCGCGTATCATTTCTCTAAACTCACAAGGAATAGGAAAGTTTTTCCACCACTCTCTGTTAAGCCAACTTCCTCCCTAATTAATGACACTTATTTCTTTATATTATTCTTTTCTGCCTTTCCAATAGATCTTTTTACCTCATCTGATACTTGAATCTGTGTAGGACATTTTAGCTGTGGACTAATTTGTCTAATTTGAACTGTTCATTTTCTGCTTTAAATTGTGTTTTGTTTAAATCAGGACCTCATTGTGCGGAATAATGAACACACAACTAGGGAGTGATAGACCCTTCCCAAAGATGTAGATCAGGTAGAGAAAGGGGTGATGGACCAACTCAGTGTAACAATATAGATCAGAAGCAGAGATTAGAATTGAAGACCTGTCTCCCACACCAGCACTCCATTAATCTACATCCCCTCCCATGTTTGGAAAAACGTGTTTTTCCATGTTTGAGAAAAAAAAATTAATTACCAGGTAGATTTTAATAACATTACAGTAACTGTCTTCAAATACCTTTTCTATCTTGGTCTGAATAAATCAGTTTTTCTACCCCTTTGGACGATTCCTCTTCCTGTCAAAGTGCTGATCTTGGAAACAGCTATTCAGCTAATCAGTGGGTTATTGAAATATGTTGCTTTTATACACAAAAATGTGTGTTCAAGCTGCCGCTGTAAAAGGGAAGGTCACTGACACAGGGGTGATGATGCATTGCTGAAGCAGACTACCAAGGACAAGGAAAGGTTAGAGATAAGGAGAAAGAGAATGAGAAACCAAGATCCTACCTGCCAGTAAAGGAGGGTAGCCTCTTGTATGAGGGGAAATTTGCTCCAGGGGCCCCTCTCAATCTTGAGATATGGTGACCCTGGCATACTCTTTACTGCATCTCACCTACTCAGCATGTAACCACATTGCTGCTCAAAGCAGATTATGAAAGAAATATTCAACCCGGGAGGTTGTAAACATGACAGTATTGTATTTCCAGACCACCGCAGTACTTGTCTGAAGATATGCCTAGCTATTAAATAAAAGAGCCTGTTCTCTGTCCTTGAAACCCAGTGGTATGTGATGATGGCTACACTGTCTTCCCTCCCTTGAAAACTGAGTTGCTTTGTATGTACTGAATACTAATAGACATCTCCAGCCCATGCTACCCTGCAAACCTTGTTTGGGCACTGGATCAAGAATGCTCACTGACAAAGGCCAAAATCCTGCCAGGTAGCATGTAAGCAGTTAAACGGTATGATCCATCACGGAGTGGTTTTGAAGGCTGCTCCTTGGCCCTGGTTATTTCATCAGTGTGAGTGCAGTGACTGTTAAAAGTCTTAGGAGATCCAGAGCACAAGAAGTCACGTCTGAACACTGGACCATAAATCACAAATGAGCCGGAGGCTTCCGTCTGGCCCCATTTCAACAACTGACAGACGGCAACAAAAAAAAGTGGTTGTTTTTAAAAACACCGGAGGGAAAGAAAAGTGCAGAGCAAAGGAGCATGGGCTGGAGACCCCCAGGCAGATCTCAACAGACTGACACATCCACAGCAATGTGATGCTGGCCTAGGAAAAGGCCAGGATTTCAGCATCACCTTAATGCGGTATTGGCAGCACTGTTGAGACAAGAAGGGGTTTCTTTTTTACCTCTCTTCAGAATTCTAGGTGCCACTGGGAACAATGACAAGAAGCCGGGTGTCTACTTGTCCTGACTATGTTTTGAGGCATGCAGACAGAGCCAGCTCCGATCCAGAAACAATGTGCTGGTGTAGTATACCTGCTGGAGGTTCTGTCACATCATTAACACTGCAGTGCGTCTGTCTTCTCTGCTCAGTACTTCTCTTTTCAGCAGTCTAAATCAGAACGAGCAGAAATCCCATAACAGAGGGATTTTGCACTCGTAAGATTTTAGATTTAAGTCAAGGAAGCAAGCAGCATTCTGCCTCTCTTTTATTGTTTTTAGAAGAGGTGTTTACCTGAACTGAATTTCATTTCCAGACCTTTTCCCACTCCTCTAACAAGAAAGTATGGGAGTCTGTGCCTTCTAAGACAGACTAACCCGTAATGAGGCCAGGAGGTGGGGGTCAGGTCTGGAGCATGATTTCTTTCCAGAACCCTAATTTACCACCTCTTTTATTACACTATTCCTGCACTTTACTAAGCTGGAGGCATGAGACTCAGTAGGGATTTTCACTATGCTCTTGCATGAGGACCACGTATAAAACTGCACTTGCCACCACACTGCTAGTTTTCTTAGTGGTAGACTTATCTTCCCACTGCCCTTTTATTCTGAAACATAATAATTTATTACTTGCTGTGCAGCATTGCTCTTCCACCATTTTCAGTGCCAGACATGATATTAGCCTCCCGGCACAGTGAGTCTCAATCGTCAGGTGTTTGCCAAAGTACTGTGATACTGAATATCAGTGGTGAGGCTATTTAGATTGATAGCAGGGCTTAATTGATGGACTGGCTTGAGCATGTAGGAGACTTGCACTCTCTAAAGTGAAAGGATTGCTCAGAAACTGTCTCTAACAGGATACGATGTAAACCAAGTTTAGAAATCTTGACATTTCTGATTTCCAGCATGGCTACCAGATAACGAAAAAAGAAATATGAAAAGCGGAGGCTGTGCTACTTGAACTGAATTACATGAGTGATGTGAGGGACTGGGGAAAAGACGATCCCTCTATAATAATTTGCATGACTTGGCATAAGCCTGGAGTTCCATCTCATCACTTGCTTGCCATCAGTCTAAGAATGGGTCACTTGTCAGGTCAGTTACTTCCTAGAGGAAGACAAAGACTGATTCTCTGATGAAAGGAGTGCTATGCCCCTTCCCAAATAATATATATGAAGACTGTTTTTGGAACAGTAGGGCTCACGTCTGTCCCAGGCCCATTTTGATCACACCACCATGTGTTATCCTTGAAGATACAACTCTGTCTGGCTTTTTCCACAGAAACATCACAGCACCTTTATCATACCTGTACATATTTGGAAATTGTTCAGAGATAAAATAGGAAACCACAGGTAAGATTAAGATAATTCATACACTTCAAAGAAGACACAAACCATGGACCCTATTTATACCACCTCATGCTAGGAAGTAGATATGGCGAAGTAAGGAAAGTAGCATTTGTGGTCTCTGCAAGCCACATCTGTACTTTTGAGCAAAGAACTAGTTCAGCCTTACCCTATCTGGAAGCATAGTCTTGTCAAAACGTCATTTCATTATTCCATGGACTATGCCACACGTAGCTAAAAAAATACACTGCCCTTTGATAGACAGTTTTGGCAAACTCCTCACTGAACTCATATTTAGAAAACAGCAATGTGACTCAAAAGCATGCGAAGACTATAGCTCATTCCCTAATCAAGAATAGGGTGTACTTCCAAGGCTATAGATTGGGCAGTGCTAAACAGGTGTTGCATTATGTTATTTTAGAAGTATACTCACAGCATTAGTCGTAGACCTGCATAGACTCTTTCCATACCACCAACTATAGATCCATAATATGGATCATCATGATTACTTCTCTTCCAGGAGTTTATTGAAATCTAAAATTTAGTAGCCCTTGATTACACCTGGACTCAACTATCCGTCGATGTCTTGATCAAAGGCGTCAAGATCATATGATAGTCACAGTAGGCACATAGTGGAGGCAGTCGCATCATAATTTTCAGTTACCAATATATAAAATATTTTTTTCCTACTTTACAAGGCTGCAGGGAGAATAACACTAGAAGGGAGCTCAATAGAGCATCAAGTCAATTTTCTTGATTTACATTAAAAATTAATGAAGAATTTTAAGATGCTCTGATCTTACAGTAATGCTAGACATGAAAGTACCTAAGATCCCTAGCAAGATGGGGAAGCTCTCCTTCTACAGCAATCAGTAAATAGCAACAATAGATCCCTGACAAAAACCTGTCCCAGTTTTTAAGAGGCTTATTAGAAGAGTTTGCTCTTGATTTTACCACTGGATTAATTTCCCAGTGATTTAATTCTTTATAGATTAGATAAAACTGCTTCAGAAAGGATACGTAATTTACTAAAAACCACAAACGAGGGCAGTAATTACTAAAATTTCAAGGCTAAGCTCAGAAGAAAATGTCACAACAAGGTCCGTCAGAAGTTTTTCTAGTACAAGGTCCAGTAGCATGGGATGATGTAATAGAGTGGCCCTAGTGAAATTCATGGTCAATCTATAGCTGGGCGGGCAAGTGAGTTACTCTACTGAGTATAGAGTGGAATGGCTGCTCTATATGAATAATTAAGAAAATGTGTCGAAATCAATCAAATCCATAGCAATGAAGACAAACATATAGATGCCGCATAGGCTCAGCTGATCAAATGCACAGGTGTGGAAAAGGAAGGATTGCTGCCTAAGCAATATTCTAATTGCCTGAAGATAATTTATGGCTTTTTGAATAGGGATTGTTCATACTGCTCTTTCACAAGTAATCTACGTTTACAAGGCAGAACTCAAGAGAATTTAGGATTCCTGACAGTGTTTGAGTCTTTATTCTTTTTACCAAATGACACACACAAGGGGCTTGAATTCCAGCAGACGTTTGAACAGATTTCTCTAAATAAAAAGAATATACCATTGTCCCTGTGTCTGTTCAACCATAAGCTTAATGACTCCTACTGTCTTTTATCTAAAGGAATATTCTATGAGTGGTGAAGTGTGGAACAGAAAGTCTTAAGCTGCAAATCTTCTGAAGGTCCATTTCCGTCTCCGTATTTGGTACCTTACTATGAGAATTTAATAGATTTAATTGGAATGTTTCAATTAGGCTTTAGAAGTACATGAAACATTTGCAGCATTGCCATTTGAAACCATGACCATTTGAAACCATGACTATTTGAAAGATGTGGTCTGGAGGGATTGGCTTTATCTACCTTGTTTCCTGTGTGCAAAAAATGCAATAAATGTGTCTGAAGTACCCCTATGTTCTAAGATCACATACCAGTCCTTTACAACTACTTTGTGTATATGTGTTTAATAGCCTTACGGTGAAGGAGAGAGCACAATTTACGCTGAGTGCTCCAGCTCTCTACTGTGCCTTACACTCTAAGAATTTTTCAGACACAAAAGAATTATGACATACAAGGCATGAAATTGAAAACAAAAAGCCGCAGTTAAATTATTTGTAAAGTTACTACTACAGAGATATAGATCCAAATCTTCTGCAGGCATAAACTGATGGAGCTCTTACGTCTTCAGCGGAGCAATAATCTTACCCGCATGCGGCAAATTATCCTTTCCCCATTTCAAGGATAGTGCAGTAGAATAATCTGGGCAGCCAAGGCTGACTAAAATATGGGATCCTTGTTCAAGGGGAAGTCAGAGAGTTTCTGAGTGTGGCTGCACGTGGAGTGTCCTAACTTCCCTCACAAAACTATCCGAGTCATGTGCAGATCTATAGAGGGTGTAAAGTAAGCAACTAAAATGACTGAATTCCGTAAGTGTAGGAAGGAAAGAGAAAATTTTTAGAATTTTTTTTAAATTGTCATCCACAGCACCTTAGTGAGTTCCTAAGACACAAAGTACTTTCAAGTCTTACATTTCTTCATCTTTATCTCCTCCTCCTCCTCCTTTTATGTACATAGCAGGGTTTGACTCTGAGGTACAGTGTCAAATGATTTTTAGTGCTTTGTAACCAAAGGCAGGAGAAGGAAGTTTTTTTCTCAGCCTTCTGCTATTCTTGAAACCTTCTCCAACTGCTCCATTTCATTTTAAGACTTACTAATCAGAAAGAGCAGCATTTCTATATTTGAAGTAGGCTTAAAATGGGATGTTTCAATAGCACAAAGGCACACTTCACCTGAAGTCTGACTTCAAACGACACAGAGCCTTCTGTGAATGCATCGGGCTCAATGGGCATGTGGAGACATTCAGAGTGTTTTGGATTACAGATTTGATAGTTGTTTTACCATAACTCCTTGAAGAGGTTTTTAATGACATTTTCTGGATACCTCATAAAGTATTATTGCCACAGATTGATTGCTAGTTATTTGTTGGTTGTCGTAGAAAAGTTTCCATACATCAAGATCAAGGATGGGATCAATCCTGTCCCCTGCATTCAGCTTGAAGGAGGAACTAAATAAGGACTATATTGGCTGCAAGTAGTTTAATGGGAACAACACTCTGGCGTTTTTTGGATCCTATCTTCTTCCCATTTCCTTCATGAGAGAAACATCCAAAGGAAAAATTCCCTTTTTGAGGGGAAAAAAAAAATGCAATTAGTCTATTTGATATCATTGCAATTTTGAACAAGTTAAAAGAAATAATAAGCTCCGACCTGGTGCTGCTGCCTCCAGCAATTTTCAAATGGCCCATCTGTTACAAAGCGGTGACATTTATTTCTACTCCCTGAACACCCAAGGTAAAAGTACTCATCCCTGACACATGTGCAAAGCAGAAAATACCCAAACCATCAGTATTTCTGTTCTCAACCCATTTTTGTGGCACTCACCTGTGCGGGGCTACTGGGCAACACTGGGGGACCGCACAGGTGGATGAGGTGGGTGCAGTGGGCACCAGACACCCCACTGCTCCCCTCTTGGCTGGCTCAGGGGGCTCTGGTTAGTGCCAAAACACCAGCTAAAGTTCTTGAGGTATCCCACTAGTGAACCTGTGTATGTTCTTGAATATTAAAGCCCAGGCCTTGCTCCTCTTTTATATGACACTGCAATTTTTTCTACATCTTCTAGACTTGCCTGACTACACAGAAATCAGGATGTGGATTTGGTACAAGTAGGACATATACAACTGCAAACACAAGTGAGTTGAAGTCATGTTAGTAAGGATTTAAAGCCTATCTTCTCAGAGATTTCCTCAGAACCCTGAGGTTTGAAACAGTTTGTACTAAATACTTTCTTTGTCATGTTTACACTGTGACAGCTATGTCAAAGCCAACATGAGGAGCTCAGTACAGATGGCCATCGCATCTGTGAATGGAGTGGAAACAAATTCACAGAAGACAGACATTTAATTAGGGCAAATGGTGGGATTATTATTTTGCTAATATAAAGACTCCCAGTACAAGGACTTTGGCACTGACTGCATCT
>NW_009647828.1:3770730-3780782 GCF_000708025.1 Charadrius vociferus
TTAAAGTAGGGAAAAACTGACAGCCTTCTCTGCTGAGGTTTTTATTGCAAAACTTGAAAATGCCAAAGGAAGGAGGAAAAAAAAGTATACGATTTCAAAATGTACTTCATGTTTTTCACATTGCTACTTTTCCTTTAATTAGATGTATACAATATTGAACTCCAGCCACAGAAGCAGTCTATCAGCATAACAATAAAAAAAAAACCCCAAAACTCTGAAGGAAATTAAAAAAAATAAAAAGTGATTTAAAGGAAGCAAATATGCTAAAGAAACAAACTAAGCACAGAAATCACTTGAGATAATGATTTGCTTGGCTACTGTTATTGAGTGGACCAAACCTGTGTTGTGAGTAGGATATTGTTACGAGAATCACACTGGCCACATTGAGCAAGATGCTATATGAATGCATAAAGGGGAAATTGCCATTTATAATCTACACAGATAAAGAAAAATACTTATGGAAAGGAAGTAATTTGTGCAAGACTATATTCAGTAGCAAATCCAGGAGAATAACCCAAATTTCACAAATGCCAGAGAAGTACTCACATTGCCCAGACATATTCCATCTTTGTCCTGTGTTGACCTTGCTATAGGTTCTCTTAAAACTTCAGCTCAGAGAGACAATTATTCTCTTCATTTTACGCTGTCCTTTTACATTTATTCCAAATCCCTTCATTAGATATCTTACACCTAATTCTGTACTTTTCTGTATTTTCTAAAATGCACTTCTAATCTCTATATCCATCAAGGCTCTTGTGAGGGGATGAGCTTTGGAGAATAAATGTGAACGGCTTCACTTAACAATTGTCCTAACTAATATACTTTGTCAATGCAGCAGCTTCATGGGCAGTAGCATTTGAAAGCTATTTATTAACAAGATCTATCCCTGCCTTCATCCTTCACTTGCTGCCTACTACATGAAAACATGCATTATATCAAACATTTCCTCAGTGTAAATTCTCATGTGCCAAGAATAATTACAGTACACACATTAATGCAATTTATTCCTCAGCATATTTTTTTCCTTTCCTTTCCTTTTCCCTTCTCTTCCCTTCTTTGCTACTGTTTGACCTCCTACAAAGTCATCATGCCCTGGTACTCTGCATGTGTCAGATGAGAATAACTGAAACACAACAAAATCAAAATCCTGCCTTAAAGAGTTGTTTGGGGGGCAGGAGGAGGAAGAAAGTTTACCTACTTCATTTAATTGACTTATATAGCTGTGTAAATCAAGTGCAGTGATGTAAAATGCTGACTGAATAGTAGACAGATAAAACTGTTACTCCGACAGTAAACTAGAATCTCAGATTAGATCTTAAACTGTTTTGGAAAATGGACTTTGGACATTTTCTTCCTGAGCTTCTCACAGACAAAGTTTTATATGTATTCTCTCTTTCCTATTAATACTTTCAAACTAAAATGAGGGGAAGGGAGGGAAGTGAGAGGGCAAGCGGGGGGGGAGGGAGGCAGGGGGGCAGGGAGAAGAAAGTTATAACCACCTAAATGGTGCAGTAGCAGCAAACTGTGCTGCTTTGCAGGCAATTTGAATCAGCTCAGGTAAGAACCTCTTGCATTCTGAGCCTTGGACTGGTGAAGGTTGAATATATTCAGCCATTCAAATTCCTTCTGTGTCAGGTAGACCCAGTGCAGAAACTTTAATCTACAATAATTTATATCAATTATTTTCTATAGGTCACAGATAGAGAGTTTTTCAATATTCCTATGAACAGCCTGTTTCATTATTTTATTTTAGATGAAGGAAAGCCAAATATCAAAACTGAAAGGCTATGTTGTCACAAACTTAAAATTTCTGTAGTAGTTTTAACTGTTTTCATAGAGCAAGGGTGATTTACAGCAGCCCTAAATCTACTTCCTCTGGTACTATAATATCCTGACAGATGTGTTTTGCAGTTCATATACCAGAGGTATAAAAGGTGAGCATTGAAGATTTTACTACCAAAAATATCAGACCTTGAAGTCAGAAGGGATGTAGTGAGAAGGTAGAAAGAAATGGAAAGGAGGAAGGGAAATATGAGTCTGTCTGCATGGATTACTTCCTTAAACTTGAACCATCTGCTCCGTTGATTTCCTGATGTATTTATCAGAGCTTGCAACTCATTGCATGAAAAGGACTGGCAATTGTGGTATTAAATACTTCTTTCTAAAGTTGCAGTTAAAATTTCTATTGAGATGTAATTTAAACAGTATAAACTAATGCATTTGAACTTCGTAAGTTTTTTAAAACAATTTCAGGAAATTAGAAAAAAGTATATTTTGTAGTAGCTCTTTCTGTAGCTCCCCTTTGCTTACTCAACCTGTGGTAGATTTTAAGCTGTTCAAACAGTCTCCATGCCTTTTTAGCATCATGAAATTCACAGTCCCAGGCAGTTTAAATTTGGTATGCTACAATTCAGCTGAGGGCCTTACACCCACACAGAGAACTCATTTCCCCAAAACTGCTGAAGTATCCTGACTCTTCTGATGCCAGAAACTGAGGACTGCATCTTCAATGGCCACAAATCAGCATGGCGCAACTGAAGCCAGCTGACAACTCAAGCTTTAACTTTCTTGAGATGTGGTCTGACACTGAATTAGAAGAGGATACAGGATAGCTAACTCTCTGGAAAAGTTCTGTTTTCTTGCAAAGACAACACCTGGACATGGATGCATTGTCTGTACTCAACCAGAGATGAGAAATAAGATTACAAAAGCATCAAGAGCTTACATTCAGTGAGAGTTGTGTAGTTAAATCCTTTAGCTTATTTTGGTTTATTTGCTTTAACCTGATTTTATTTCACAATTTGCAATACATAACTGATGTTTCCATCAAGACTGTTCAAGTGTTTTGCAGCTACAGACACTCAGCAACGCCTTCATGAGGACATGCCTGAAAATTGTCCAGGAGCATTCACTTACTCAAGGCCCTAAGAAATGCCACACAGGGAATTTGCTTTCAGTGGTGGATTTGGCGACAGTTGCTTATTCCTGAGGAAAATCAAGTTGGAAGTTACAGTGTAGTTTCAAAGCCCTGCTTCTTTCATAGAAGGCTGGAGATCAAACGTAGTCAGGTTGTCATGTGAATTTACTGAGGCTAAAGTAAAGAGGGATTTGTGTTATGTCTTTATAATTCCTCACTTCTGTTCTTCTGAAACTGAAATGAAAGCCGTATGAAGGAGGAGGCTTCATCATATTGTACTTGCCAGACTCCTTTCATCAGTGTTCCAGGATCCCACTCAAATCAAGGAATATGAAGGTGTATCAGAGAAGAGTTTCCATGCAGGGTGCCCATACTGCTTTACAAGACCTAACATTACAGATCTCAGGCAGACTCCACTCCAGGAATAGGTAGGATGAGATACAGGAGGAAGAGAGAGTAAGCAGTACAGTAGTGTGAACAGAGCTGTGACAAAGCTGATGGCTGGTCCTTGACTTCTCAGGGCCAATCAGGGCTGTTGGTAGTGGAATGAAAATAGAGAATACTTTAAATACACCCTGGGCTGCACTTGAATCTGGATACAGTATGTACATTTTACCTCTCATGCTTTTTGATCCCTAGGAAAGAAATTCTGTAGGTCATTTTTTAATCAATAGAGGACTTGCACTGTCATCTTTTCCCCCACCCCATTACTGTGGCTTGGGAGAAGTTATAGCAAGCATCCATAAAGTTAGCTCTTGGAGAGCTAAGCAGGCTGTACTGCATGACAAGTATCATCCAACATCCCCTCAAATCCCTTTGCTTCACGATGAATTTAATTCATGGAGGGTGAAGCCTAGGGGTAGAAGTACGCCATGCACTCCTCCTCGCTCACTATCAGCAGACAGTTCCCGTCCTGCAGTCTTCAAAGCAGTCTCCACCACACTCTGCTGATGAGCCCTTGCATGAGACAGGCTGAAGCTTATTTTACTCGCATGAGTGAGAACCCCTACATCACTGAAAGCAATTTGGTTATTTTCATTACAATTCATTGAGTTTTCAGTGGAGGGAGAAACAAAATTATATCATCTTTCTCTTATCATGATCTCTGCTTAGAATAACCAGTTTACTGTAATCATTTGCCTGGTAACAGCTGCTGGATAACAAAAGAGAATAAAAGTAGGTCTAGTCAAATGAAAAGAGGGCAAAATCCCAAGTTTTGGAAGAAAGAATAAATTCTTGGTGGCATATACTCTAATTCTAAAAATGTATAGTTGGCTTGTTGACTAGAACTGTATTTAGGTACCTGAAGATCAGGACTCAACATCACAAGGAGAAAAGATGCAGTAATGGCTTTAAACAACCAAGAGGACATTCCAGCAATGAGTGTTCTCCAAGAAGAGATCAATTTTTATTAACCATGGAAAGAGCAGAATCAGTGAGTAATGAACCAATAAATGAGGTAATCTGTGAAAAAAGGTGGAGAAACTAGCACAAAAAGATGTTTACCTGTTAGGCATTTCTATTAGCTCAGGCGAAAGCAGACCCATGACCCTCTAAGGAAGAGAGTTCTTTTTCGTATCAACGCATATCACAGAATCACAGAACAGCTGAGGTGGGAAGCCAGATTTATGTCTCCCAGGGCTCTTTTGCATGGTATTCAATGGATGTTCAGAAAACTGAAAACAATTACCCTGCTGAGCAAAAGCTAAAACACCTTCCTCCTCACTCTTGTCCTCATCCTCTCTCTCACACAGAAAGCCCATTCTTCTAGATTGTCCAACAAAATCTTAGCACCAGGTTTTATTTTAATGGGACAGTTATTGAATTTAGATTGCAGGTGGCTGACACAACACATTTGCTCAGGAAACCTTCAAAAAAAGAAAAAAAGAATAACAGGTGGAGTTAGAGATATGAGACGCTGAAGGTTTTGTTATAGTGCTCACACTACAATGCTCTTGTTTCTGCAGGTTCCATTGGATTTGAAGACTACTAACCACAGGAGCTGTCCAGAAAACTCATTGTATATTAATTTCTTAAAAACTGGTAATACAGAGTTATATCAAAAGGCAAGGTAAGGAATTGCCATGGATTGTTTCTCAGTCGTTACATAAAGTAACAGAACAAATGCTAAAGTACTACTTCAAAACCTAGGTGTGGGGAGGTGGAGGAGGAATTGAAAGAAAGAGAAAGAATCTATTTCAAACATTTCCCATGGAAATATTTGCTTAGGGGGAGAAAGAATTCCATTTCCTTTTCATAAAATTTTTGATTACTATCTTCCATGCGCTATAAAGTCCTCTGGGAAAAATCTATTTTTTTCACAGACACATTTGACTCCTCCATATAAATCTTTGGTATGAGAACTGAGATCATCTGCATATATAACTACACATCTTTATTTATATGTCATCTACAAGAAAGAATAAAAAAGTACTTTGGTTGACTTCTTGAACTAATATAGCAACTAGTAACTCCAGAAAACAAGGCTGAATTGCAACTGTATATAAACAAATGAGAGAAGTGGATAAATCAAATAAAAACAGAATGAGGTTAATTCAGATAAATTTGGAGTATTTAGCTTGTAACCGAAAAGATACAGAAATTTTTTGAGTCATTACGGAAAAGATTTGCTATAAAATCATAAAGAATCTACAGCATTTTAACTGCATTCATAATGACTAACTAGGATAGATGACTAAGGCTAGGATAACGGCTCCCTCCTTTGGAGTCCTTAAACGTCTTCCTAAAAGACTTAATTCTATCTATTTCAGGAGTAGATGGACAAATTTCAGTGCACTGAAAAGGGGCATTGCAAAAAAAGCTAGTACTCATTACTTAATCTTGGGAAAAAAATCTAAGAATCTCTCAATGCTGTGCTACAGTAAGAATTTATCACTGCTGAGATGCACAAAATGCACAGCAACATGGTGCCCCATAACATGAAGGAGCTATTATTCACCAGTGTGAATGCACCTGGAGATCACAAATGGCATCTTTCCTACTAGAATTCACCTCCAATCAATTTACCTCGATACAATAAGGTATTGTTGTCCTCTGAGTGGTAGTAATTTTCTGTCTGCCCTCTTAAACCCTCAGAAGAGGTGAGGTAATATAATTTAGATAACTCCGTAATGAAAGATTGTTGGACTAAATCATGGGACTTTGCCTTTTTTGTCCACATCACAGTCCATGCAGACACAGTGGCTTAGATAACCCAGAAGATACGTACAACAGTTTTTCTTTGAGAATATGGAAATGTGTTTCTGGATAAGACCAGATAGTCTATCTGTCAGGACAGTCCATCTGGTCCAGGACTATGCAATGACAGACTGCTTAAGGACAACATAGTCTGGCCACTTCTGATGCTTTGTTCTCCAACTGGTTAGGGATGTTAGAAACTACAGCCAAGTCTGTTCCTTTCAGCTTCTGTTTACAGACCTTGTTCACAGAATCATAGAATGGTTTAGGTTGGAAGGGACCTTAAAGATCATCAAGTTCCCACACATTGCCACGTAATCTTTCCCTTAATCTGAAAAGACTGTCTTCACAACTTCCTGGGGCAAAAAATTTTTGGAAGTTCACTACCTGCTGAATAAGGAAGTCCTAGAATCAATATCCTACTGATTTTACTGAAAGCCCATTTGCCTTCACACTGTCCAGAATTGTGACGTCTTGCTTGTATACTATAAATGCCTATCGACTTTGGAAGTTCCCTTCATTTCTAATGAACATAGCAGGAGCTGTGGGTTTTATTCTTACGTATCAAAAATATGATGTTCAGAAAGGCACCAGCCACAGCTGACAGCATGCCAGCGTGTTCTGTCCTCGGAGGCCTGTAAGATGACACATATCACTGACACAACAGTCTGCCAACCTTCTTCCAAAGCCGCACATACATTCAAGAAAACTTGGAATGAAGATGAGACACGAATTGATACTGGAATTAGTAGCTTGACTATTGTTATTAAACACAGATTTCTTTACCAAATATCCCTGGAGAAAAGATGTGATAAGATAAAGTTTAAGTTCACTTCAGAGTACTTCGATATGAAGGCAGGTTACTGCACACAATGATTGAGGCCATTCATAAAAGGCTGCAAACCAGTAGCATGTTGGTGGTGCAAGGGTGTGCTTTTGCTCTGCTGTTTCCTGATCATCCTAAGGACTGATCACCTATGTTGAGAAGCAGAGAGAGAGGAAGTTTGGGCAGGGAGTTTCTTTTGATGCTGAGCTCTCTCCTGAAACCAGCTTATCAAAATAACTTAAACTAAAATTTCACAGTACTCTAAGACTCATTTTCTGGTGTCTAATTTGATAACTCAGTATCTGATTTTCAGAAGAATAGTGCACTCTAAGTCATGACTTGAGAGAAAATAAGTGCTCTGCTTTAAGTCTCCAAAGTGCTAATAACTTTAAAACTCTGCTCCTTAAATTAGACATCTGAAATGATCAGATAGTTTTATTTTCATCTGTCTCTCAGTTCTTTAGCTTTATGATGGGAAAACAGTCCATTGTTCATTTCTTGGGGAAGTCATGAAGGTACTTTCTTTCATGTTTGGGAAACACAGATGTGAGATGGATGAAAAAAAATGAAAGGCTAGTGAGTAATTAAGAATTCTGCCTTCAAAGCCAGGCAGGCAGAAAATGCACTTAAACAATGAAGAAAGAGAAGGCATCTGAAATAGCCACTTTCCACTTTGCACCTTCAAAGAGGCAGAGATTCTGTGGGGAAAAAAAACCCCAGAAACCTAAACAGAATTATTGTGTGATCATATTGAAAGGCTGCTTCATAATGCAGTTTCTAATTTCAAATGATTGATTTAGCAATAGAGCCAGTGTGAAATCCGTTGACAGAACCATTTGCTTTTTGAAACCACAATTCCATCAAAATGGAAATGATCACAAAGAAGTGTTGATTTTCCTGACATTTTTGGGTTGGAGGGGGAAGGGAAATATATTTCATCCCATTTTCACTTTTTCAAAGTTAAACTTTTCATGTGACTTTTTTTTTCTATCATGTCTGATAATATACAAGACAAAGTCTGAATGACAAAACCAATGGAACAACAAATATACTTTCACAACAGAATTTCAAAATTATAGAGTATAACATAGTAACACTTTAAAATCAGAAGGACATTCACAAAACTAAATTTATATCCTTCACCTCATTCTATTTTTTTGAACTTGTGTACATATATATTTCTATATATAAATGGGACAGGAAAAGGGTCTATATACAAAGCAACAAACTGTTGGTTATTTTGTGGTTGTTTTTTTTTTTTTTTAAATTCCATCATGTGGCACTGGAAAGGTTGAATCATTTAGAGGTGTCACCCAGGGCACTCTGATTCAATTTCTGGTGCCAATAATAGGTTGTAAACATTAGTATAGCCTGCCTAAACAAAAGGGGACGTGTGGTTTCCATTTTGGAGACTGCAGCAAAGCAGAGATGGACTTTATGAAGGACTCCCTGTTTGCCTTGTCTCAAGCATCCTGATCCTGCCCTGGTCTGATCTCTTACCCACATGTAGGTGAACATCATGACCATTCCCCAATCAGATCCTTTCTCCCTTTCAGCGTTCCTCAGTTCAACCCTTTTGTTCAGTCACATTACATTTCCCAGTACTCTTTCCATATATTCCTTATATACACCATACTCTCTTTTGTGTAAAATGGCAGAACACAGAAAATACACCACCCTTAATACGGGGGCTTCCATACATTGATTCAGTTTATTTATGTTCAGCGCTGTTCTCACAGAGACTGCTGCTGTTTGCAGTACATGGGAACTGTCAGGATTGCAACAACAGAAGCTTCACTGCTGTTGTGCTGGCCCTTCACTAATGTCGATGCTAATCTTGTTTCACAGAAACTAAGCAAAGGTTTAGTCTAGTGCTAAAGACTCAGTGATATTTATTGCATACAAGACACAGCCCTAACATTTTTTCCAAAAATGTGTGAGCACTGTGTAGCAAGACATTGCCACAAAGGTACAACCACAAGGATAATGCCAAACTTATATATTTTTGACTCCTTCCTTATAGAGCAGTCAAAACAACGATACAAAACAATGATTAATTTCACATAATCTGGATGGACACATTCCATCACCATCACAGAAGCCACAGAAATGCAAGTCTGCTTTACACTTCATAAACATATCGCTTTTATTCCCTCTCTGAACCAAAAAATATCTTGTACCAGCTGCCAGAATTCATTATCATGTTCTTGCTCAGACAGTTCATCTGTCTATAATGTTTCTATGGGATACACTTTGGCTAATCCTTTAGCAAAGACTTTATATTAATAAACATACTAACCAAAGCTCCAGACAGCTCTATGGGCACCTGTCTCATAGGCAGTTGACTCATCATTTGGAAGTACTAATTGATCACCATCAATTCTAACTGAAACTTATTTGACTAGTTAAATGGTTTGGCGACTTTAGAGTAAATGTTAACTATGAATGGACAACGCTAGGGGAGAGAAACTTCATCACTTCTCAAGATTGCTAGACTTTTTTATTAACCAAATTTGTACGGTTCTTGGTGAAAGGAAGGAAAACAGTCCTTTATAAAACCAGTTTCGCACTCTAGTACACACACTTACATGCACACTCATTAGCTATCAAACGTTGTTTCTAATTTGTCTAAGTGGATGAGGTAGCTTAAGAATCATTGCAATATGCTTTATATAAATATATTTATGCAAGTGTGTGTCTGTGTTATATTTCATTGTTTCATTTCATCCAGTGTTATCAAACTTCATCATTTTCTCTGTGTTGTCTGGTAGAGCTAAATTATTTTGCATGAGATTTTGCAAAATAAGTATGCAAATATATCTCACCAAGAAGGAACGAAAGCAGCAACTTTTAACTACTTGGTTACAGCCTTTGACACCCTTTAGAAATCAGTGATACTGACTGCTCTATAATATATATAAATGTGTCCTTATCTCTTTCGTTAATATTCATAATGTTTCATCTCATTCATCTGTCTCATCTCTATTCTGCATATATCACCCACATTAATGACAACACACTGTGAAACATCTGTAGCGTCCTCCTTTCCGGCTCTCCCCCTTAGCCTTCACTGACCCCATTTCTGCTGCTGAGAAAACTAATTTACTTGTA
>NW_009647828.1:3780801-3827018 GCF_000708025.1 Charadrius vociferus
TGCTGAACCCACTAGAGTTCAGACTTTTAACATAACCTAAGTGCTGGTTTATCTTTATATTTGGGGCAGTAATTTCAAGCAATGGCTTCACAAATAGCTGGCTCATCTCTGCAGGGCAGACAGCTGGAAATGGAAACCATTAGTACTGGGGGAAAAAAGATAAGCTATTCACATTCACATTCATATAAAGCCCTTGTAATTTCAGCTCTTTGACTAAGACTCTCACCATAGCCTTGACCTTTCCTCCTGGAGGATCAATCCCAGTTAGGTAACAAAGGAACCAGTAGAAACCCCGAATGCCAATTTTTTAACAATTCCAATGCTCCTGATTTATTTCAATTAGTGAACATTTCTTAAAAGACTATCCTTACCTTTGCCCTATGAATTGCAGTAAATTACAGCCAGCAATCAGAATGAGAAGCAAGTTTTTTGGTTTCTCTTTGATTGTTGTTTTTTTTTTGCATTAAATCTCAGAGACCAGCAGAACGTTTCATGATACATGTAAACAGAAGATGCACGGAGTCTAACATGAGCAAATCAAAGATGCCAGAGTTTTAATAGTCAAGAATAAACAGCTAATAAAAGAAAGAAAATAAATGCATAAAAAGATGAAGGTAGCCTATGGAATTAATATTCTCACTCATCATAACACGCACACACAAGTAGTACTTCGCCTTTTTGTCTTGTCAAGTCCGCCTTAGCAGCAGGCTGTTTTATGCGCAGGAGCTTAGTGCCTTTCGTCAGTGCTCAGTCATACTGCCTCTCAGGCAACACTTCAGATTCCTGAATGAATCAATTTGCCAGACTATAAATATGTGAGTGGTCTACTGGGTATGATGGCTCCCAGCTGAAAACACAAAGCCAAAATAGTCAAGAAAGAAGGAAATGAACACAAGAGGTAGACTGAAGAATAAAATAAGTTTCAGACTTGCCAGAAGTGGGGGAAGCTATGCTTTTCTTTGTTCATAAATGAAAAGGAAATGTTATTTTTATTTGCCTCGCAGTGATGGCACAAAAATTGCTCTTTTCTAATTTCTCCAGTGTTCTCTTCTTCTGCTTTAGTTACACTTAATTATATTAATATCTTCTACGAAAGCAGGCTGTCAACCAAAAGTTTAAAATGGCCATTAAGTACTATAATTTAAATTATTTTTAATGACATTCTCTGGGAATAACTCTTGAATCTGTTGCATATGAAAGCCTGATAAAAAGGTCCAGAACTGTATGTGTGTTCGCATAAATGTGTGTGGATGTATATGAACATATATAAACTCACATACTCCAGCATATATGTACACATTACCTAGCTAATACCCGTGATGTTTCTCTTCAGATAATTTACATAAAAGATTCTCAAAGTGGACTTGATGCCTCCAAAATGGCTTGGATGGCTTAGTATCATGGATATGAAGCTTGGATGGCTTTATATAATAAAGGCCATATAATGGTCTTTATCATACTATTGTATTTCTCTTAATACTGGTAAAGAAAAAAATATTACCTTAGCTGAAATAGCTAGAGATGGCTGGATTGTTACTTTGGGCACAGATTTGAGTAGTGGTAGTTTTGGAGATACCCATTCCTCCAACACCACCCCCATTTATGCTGTGCCTTCAGAAACCATGGTTACTTCTTTGAGTTAACAGTTTCCAGCCAACTAGTAAGACCTGAAGGAAGGACCTCATAAACTGCGGAAGCATGAAGCTGATGTATATGTAGGGGAGCAGGGCAACATGGCCGCTCCTATCCCACTAGGACACAGATATGCAGACAAGTGCTGCAGTGAATGGGAATGCAGCCTACAGCAATTCTTTCTGCCCCTTTTTTCTCCCCTTCATCTGCAGTGGCTTTGGCACTGCTTGTTCTCAGGGTGCTCATTTCCCCTCTGCCTCTCGAAACGAAATTCTTCTGGTTGATATAACACGTCTCACTCAGAGTCTCCGAGCTGGTAGTGGCCTTTGTAACCTATCTGCTCTGGTGTCTTTTTTTCCCGTGCTAATATTGGCTGGCCCAGATATAAAGGTCAATGAGCAAATAGAGGAGGCTTTCCTTACCTAAAGCAGGAGAGCTCATGCATTAAGATCCAGAGTACTGAGGTTCAATGTCTGCTGCCTGGCAGTTCAGCCACAGGCACATCAAAACACCTGAACCACTGTCTTTGCAGAGATGACTTTAAATGGTGATATATTCCTATCTTGAAAGTTTCAAGGCCAAAGCTTATTCCTCTTAAATTCAGTGTCAAGGATCATATTGATTTCAAGGGATTTGTTTTCAGCCATCAAACTAGAAATGCATTCCTTTAATGACAGGCAGAAATACAGGGTAGGATAGAAGCAAGAAGGGGAAGAATCAAGGATTTCAGTCATTTTGTAATGTTTGTTGGATCCACCTTTGTTATTTGAATGTCAAAGAAATGTCTTTTATTCTTTAAAGTGCAAACACCTTCAAGGTGAAGTGATAGCACATCAATGATTGTTATATCTCTTGAACATAGGAAGCTTCTTCCCATTTTGTCTTTTCAATAATAAAGAAATTGATGATATTATCAGGCTTACAAGGTACAACTTTGTTGGTTGTGTTCCAAAATCTTGTTTGGGCGTTTTAAACAGAGAATCATGGAATAAAAAAATCAATTCAACTGATATTTTTCAATACCTATCATACAGAAATTGTGTACATGCTTAAATATAGAGAACTTTATCACTGAGCTCAATGAGGCTGCTTGATTCAATAAATTCATGTGGGAGTGTTTTTGCAGAATCAGATTCTTAGTCGGAACTCTGTGAGGCAAGTACTTGTCCTTACCATACTTGTCTGCGTAGAGGCTAACAGTTTCCGAGCATTATATAAACAACCATTCATCAAAAAGATTAAGTGACTCCTGTTAAAGATCCCACTTGCTATTCAACAGGCACATGACATTTAGTACTGAAGAATTTAATGCACTTGAGATAAGATCAATTTGTTACTAGTAAAAATTTAAATCATATTGCTCCTCAGAAAGGTCCACTGAATTCTTGTATGGTGGACATCTATGTGGATGAGGTTCAGGGCTCTAAGATCTACCATAGCGGGTATTTCCATAAAGACCATTTTGGTAGGTAATGAAAATTATAAATTATGTCTGACCAGTATTTTTTGTTTGTTTCTGTAAATATGCGTTGCATATTTGGTAACAAAGCTGAGGTGAGGAAGGATGACAACAGTTATAAACTGGAGTAGGTGAAATGATCTTCATGCTAGAGATTAAGTATATAGGAAGACCAGTTTCTTAATTACACAGAAGAACTCCTTCCATTTCTTATAATACTTTCCAATTATGGTCCAAGACTGAAAGTGTGCAGTAGTTGGTCAGTCTGAGTGTAAAAGCAGTCAGAGGATTTTGCTTTGGTTTTATGTTAGTTAGTCACAAGCCATTTGGTAACAAGAAAATTTGGAGATAATCCTAAAATCTTATGTGGAAGTAAGTATGAGGAAAAAAAAACCACTGGTATTAATTCTTTCTCAGAAAATCACTTCATGTCTTTGGGTCAGTGTTTGAGCCACTCTCCAATCTTACAGTGACAGTTTTGCTTTGAACAGAGAAGAAAGTTCCTTTGTTTAAAGTGTCTCAAAAATCAGCCCAAGTCAACATTAAATCTTGTTGAAACAGGAACAAATGTGCTGAGTACCACGCTGCTCAAATATTTTGGTGACACTGAGCATAGATAACATTCTTGTACAGACACTAATGTCCAAACCTCCAGGATTTTCACCTTACAGAGTATTAGACTACAATCTCAGATAGCAGGGACGATTGGACAGAGGAGTTTGTCTTTTTCATTGACAAGGAGCTACCCAATGTCCCCCCAAGTGGCTACCACCAGGGAGTACAGCCAAAGATCTCTCATGGTCTTAAAAAGCTAAGCACATAAATACAATGAATCATCTTGTTTGGGTCAGCTGAAAGGATTTTCTTGCAAAAGGCATGCTGAATGATTTCATGTTCATTTAGGGTGGTCCTGGGATTTAGAAGCACGTGGTGTTATGGTTTTCCCTTTTTCTTTAACTTTGCAATTATTTGTTTTAAGTTATTCTACCTATGTTTTCATATCCAATTTAAAAGACAGTATTATGCCACTTAGAGCATTTAGTTTAGGTATACAGCTTAAATTTTTGGAAAACAGTCTTGCCACATTAGACACGCAGCAGAGAAAAGAAGGCTATTTTGTATTTTTAGTGATTATAAATGCCCTTGAAAGGGACAATTGTTTTTCTTCCTTTGACTACATAGGGATTTCACAGTCTAAGATTTGCTACCTAAATTAGACAATTAGAATTTAAACAAACAGTAAGAATCAGTATGGGATACCTACACCATTATTTAAGAGCTCGGTGTATATGTGTATAGGAGACACACTTATATATCACCTTATTTAATATTCTTTTTATTTTTCTACCTCTGCCTTTGATAAAGTATGTTTTTGGTAAAAATTTACTACAAAAAGCCATTATATTTAACATTATTACTATTTAACAGCAATGCTTAGTTTTGCACACATATCATTTAAGCTTCTCATGATAGTTGATAAGCATTTTTATAAATTTTGTGAGAAAATATGCTCTATAAATGCAACATTTATGAAAACTACCAACCACATATTTCTTAACTAGCTAAATTAATAGTATCATTTGGTATTTGATTTGCCAAAAGTAATTTTCTTTTTTTTGCCTTGCATATTTTTTTTCCCCTGTGTATAATTTCCTGGGACACAGACTGAAGAGTGAAATGCATTGTCTTGTGCATCATTCATCAGTAAAACTGCCTGCAGAACTCTAATTTCATATTCTCTGCTACTGGAGATGATATAAATGCAGAACAAACCAGCCTGATTTTCAGATTGTAGAGTAAGTTTGAAGCAGTATCAGTTACAGCAAGTTGACTAAATTTCAAACAGACATATCTAGCAGAGAATAAATGTAAGATACCACAATGTCATCTTACTAAGATCCTGTTCTTGCCTTTGAATTGCAAAAATGTTTTGAATTAAAAGAATTGAGGACTACCATTTAATTCTTTTTTATTTTCTTTCAAAGTACAAAAGAATGAATACCTTTACTTATTGCATTACTTTGTGCAGATTTCAGGAGTAGGTTATATTAAGTAAGAATTTTCCATGAGAAAAGTTATTAATGGAGCTGGTAATGTTCAGTGCACAGTCAAAAACTTTCTGAAAAAGTTCTATTTATTAGCCCTCTGGAAAAAATGAAGATTATTTCTATACCACTTTCCAGCACTATTCCTAGTGTAATTTATTCATTCACACTTCTGCCTTAAAAACTTTGTGTCCGCCCAAAGAAGGTTTTTCCACTACAGATTTGCTTGTAAATCTGACCTTTTACATGTCATTTGGAAGGTTTTACTAAAAGGTATCAGCTTATTGCGTGAAATATTTTGCAGACAAGTCTTGACTGAAGCAAAGTTCCAATTAAAAAGTTTTGCTCATGTTTAGTTACATTTCTCGTCAAAATTGTGAAGGTTGCACTGACCTGTCCAGTCCATGGCATTCATCTGGGGTCAGATGCACGTAGGAAGTCCAGTAGACCTGATCAAGCTACGCATCTCAAGCACCAAAATACAGAAAAGCTTTTCTTTCCCTTGAAAAAAAAAAATGCCTAGGGCTTTGAATCTACTGTGATGCAAGTCAGAATTTTAATTTTTTTGGTATCTTTTGTGTTTTTTTTTCCTAACTAGCAAAGATTATTCCCATCTGCTTACTTCCCCATTTCCATCCACCCACCCATCCACATTCACACACATGCGCATAAAAACAGAGTAAGAGGTGGCATAATGTTCTTAAAATCACAGCTTGTTTTAAACCTATAGATTTAATGGAATTTCTTTTCCTGTTATAATTCACATTATTTCTTCTTAAACCAACTATTTCCATCTTCCTGTAATTATTTACTTTCTACCCAGTTTGACTGAATGTGAAGGTCTTTCATTCTCTCTCTCGATTCTTTTAAGTCCAGCATGCACTGCTGCAGATATCTGAACCATAAAGCACCCCATCATATTCATTCAGTCACACAATACAGGTGCTATACCAAGACCTAAAGATAGACCCAAATTGATCATGTATGATTACAGGCAATGCTCTGACACAAACCTTTCAAATGTCGTACCAAGAAAGAAAAGCTGGAAATAGGAGGATAATTAAGTTCTTTCTTTAGCAAGAGTACATTTCTGCAGTGATGGAGTAATTGCAGCCCTACTATGATATGTAGAAACTTTCTCAGAAGGCAGAAAAAGGCCCTGGAAATTGTAGCCATTCAAGAAATCACCAGGCCTCTATTTTTTTTTTTTTGAGTATTTAGGAATATAAGCAACTACAAGCTTTAGGTAATACAAGCATGCACAAATTAATATAATCTCTACTATTTTCAAATATTGCTCAGACTGAATTGAATTTTCCTACCAGGTTTTTTTTACAAGAAGTTGTTCAATGTTAAGGCTTACGGTTTGGGCACAAAACTTTCTTCTTTGTTGCTCAGTTCTTTCATTTGTACTCTATAATTCTGGCATGCTAGGAATCACTAAGAGGCTTCTCCCAAAAAGTTACATGGGAACAAAATAAATCCCAAAGTCACTGAAATTTATGAGCATGAATCACAGAATCACAGAATCTTCAGAGTTGGAAGGGACCTCTAGTCCAACTCTTCTGCTAAAGCAGGATTGCCCAGAGCACATTACTCAGGACTGCATCCAGGCGGGTCTTGAAAATCTCCAGAGAAGGAGACTCCACCACCTCCCTGGGCAGCCTCTTCCAGTGCTCTGTCACCTGAACCGTAAATCCTTCAGATTCAGCTAGAGTGAAGCCTCTATATACTTTTGTGAATCTGAACACTTGCGGTTGGATTCATCTCACACAACTTTAGCTCGCTAAACATTAGGAATAAAAGTTACTCATTCAGAGCTTGCTCAAAAGCTAGAGAATATTTTTCCTGTGCAGCTTGGGGGTGGAGAGATGAGGGTTCCTACAGGAGCAACTGTCTCCCTTCACTGATTACCGAGACATTTGAGATTTCTAACTTTCTGTTTTTAGGCTGCAGTTACAACTGGGATGTAAGTAAAAAAAGAAACACAAATAAAAGCACAAAGGGTTTGTCCTAGAATCCCACTGTTCAATATTTAACAAAGTGTTTCAGGCTCATAAGTGAAAAAGAAGACATTCTCAAAGGGACAGTATGTAACACATTTAAAACCTGGTGCTTGCAGATGTCACAGCTAAAATGGAAGAATCCAGTTAGTACTTTAAATTGCATCTCTAGAGTTAATAACCTTGGCCTGATTCTTAAGACATTTGCTTTGATACAAGAAAGGCAATGGAGTGATAGTGATTTGAATTTTGACAGATCAAAATTAACACTCCGGATCTTTATTAAATGAATCAAAAAGATTCATGTTGAAAACAACCTGCTAGATAAAATAACAGTCTTGAAACAAGGCCCTGAAAATAAGCAAATGTGGCCTGTGTGTACATACTAGTATAATTTTATGCTCCATTACCAACATGGATATTACAATAATATTTCACACAAATTATAGGTCAATTTTCATATAGATGCTGCCCTAAAGGTGCACAAAATTACATTAGTAGGGGAAATTCACATCATACTTGGCCATGACAATTGAACAGAAAAATAATGTTTTAGTAACCTCACAGCTTTGAATGCGATGGTGAGTTTCACAATGCAAAACGAATGTTCCACCAGAATGCACTAGCTGTAATTAAAATGGTTTGCATCGTTCTTAGTTCTATAAAACCTTCTATGAATGTTAACGCAGGCACCTGCCTTACCAGGGCTTATGCAGTTTTCTTATATTTTTATTAAAAAAAAACCAAACAGACAAACAAAAATTGTGCCAAAACACGATTTCCTATGCTACACTGCATGACCTTGTAGCTTTATCTCATTAGTGTAAAAACTTGAAGACAATTGCCGTTTACTCCTTTTCTTGAAGTTTGACTGTGTTAGGCGGCCAAAAAAGAAAACCATGAAGTCCAGGTCAGGCCAGATTCCCAGACTGCTGGCCCACAGTCAGCCAGCACTTCTTCTGATGCCCAAATTTATCTGGCCTAAATCCCTGTGCTCAGTGTTTCTTATCAACTAGCTCCAGGATTCCAGATGGACTTAATTAGTGAGGAACATTAGTCCCAAGGACAGAGACAGAATTAAGACTGGATGACTTTTGGCTTGATTTCTTTCAGGTTTTGACCCAGAGTCCATGTTTCTGGGCAGCCAGTCTATACTACACTTTTTATACTCCTTTTGTCCAGAAAATTTTCCTTCATGGATCCTTGATGGTTGGTAAGTGCCATAAAAAGCAGGTAGCACCAGATTCTTTCTCTGTGGTATACTTGTCCTTATATTTGTCTGTCTACTGTTTTCCGCCTTATCTCCACAGGTCTGTATAATTAACAGAGGCCAGAGAATGAAGCAGGTGAAATTCCTGGCTTTACAGCTCAATTGCTGTTAGAATTTTTCTTACTTACCTACTTCCTATATGACTCAGTTTGTCTACCCAATAAAAATCAAAATTTTTAAGAGACATAATTCCTTGCATTCTCCAGAGGGCAATTTGAACATAATTCAACTGTGACAATAGAAAAACAGTGATTATGTTCACCAACTTGGTCTCAATGAAATGAGAGACATGTAATTTTGTTCCAAAAGTAATTGTCTGATCTGAACAGACTTCCTAGAAAATACATCATGTCCACCGCACGCCACCCCCCTAATTTTGTGTTTCAGAAAACAATTGACATGCAAACCATAAGCAAGACTGGCTAAGAGATTTAATGTCCCCAGATAACATTTGCATGAATATAGTAGATCATTATTTAAATACTGTCAACCAGAATGTGGATTTTCAGATGGCACTAGCCTCCACTTCTATCCCTGTGGTGCTAGCATTACAAATTTAGAGAACAAATAACTAATGAAATGTTTTTATCCATTTAAAGAACATGGAAGACATGATTTATATGTACCTTTACAGTCTTAGCTAGACTGAAATAAATTTTTAATAAGCTCTGTAGGTCAGCTCTGAATTGCGATTATATGACTTACCGTTGTGAGACGTGTTATAGATGGAAAGGGCTCTCCTTCGAAAACTGACAGTCTTTTCATTGGTGTTAGGTTGTTGCTGTTGTTTCCTACAAAGAAATGATATGTAAACATTTTCTTCAGGTCTCTTTAAGAAGCAATTACTGTTTATCTTTATTCCTTGAGATGCGGAAAACAATAGTTTTCTACTGAATGCTAAGTAGGTGACTGGCAAAAGAACATGAATGAAGGAATTAATGCATCAGGATTTGAAACCTCATTAACATTTTCCCTTCTCTAAAACACAGGTGTACCTTTTCACAGCAAACTCTGCAACAGTCAGATGCATCACAATAAAAAATGTTACATGCATTTTCTGTCACTGGGTTTGGAGAAATCCGTGGATTACAGAAATAAATGTCTTTTTCTTTCTCATGAATTTTATGAAAGGAGTCCCAGTATGTTTCACATTTGGCTTTATGCTCAGTGCTTTTTGAAACAATGCCTGGTTCTTTGCATTACAATAAAGAAAAATACAAATGGATTATTTTTATTCTATTTTTTTTCTAATCAAAGAACTCTCTGAAGACTGTGATAACCAGTTCACATAAGAGAGAATGCCCATGCTCATAACAAAGAGAAGTGTAAAGCAAACACTTCACTACATACCCACAGTGTAGTTCACTTTTATTTAAATTTATAAGACAATAGAAGACAGCTTGACAGGTCACCTACTCTTTCATCTGCACCATAGCTGAATCACCTTTATCCTTTCTTTTTGACAGATATTTACAGATGTTTTGCTTGTCACAGGTCAACCGGTGATTCACTGGCAGATAACATAGCCTGGAAGCTTCTGTCAGACCCATTTCTTCTCATGTCATGAAGATTTAGAAAAGCCTCTGGGCAATACTGCTGTCCCAGTAGCTGAACGCCCATGCAGCACAAAAGGGGAACATCTGCTCATGGCTGGATCCACAGGACAGGCTAGAAGCACTGGCCTTTGTGTGGATGCATATTTTGTCTCACAGAAGAAGTTGTTGCTGCTCCAAGACAGAAATTAGGATTTTGGACCCCATGACTGCCCAGGTTGAGTTGTTCGTCTTCTACTGATGGATAAATATGATCATTCTTCATTCGGACTTGTAACACATTTAACAGAAGTGAAGCCCATCACTTGTTCTCTCTGATTGTAGGGACTAGAGCAATAACGCATTCTCCTCTTCTCAACAAGACTTCTTTTTTTATTATTTTTAAATGCAGGCAACTGAAAAATTTCATGAGTATCCCTCATTTTTTCCTTCTTAGACTGATAACCTGCTATTTTTTCATTTTCCTCACTTTTTTATTGATATATATTCTAGCATTTGTGTGGATGATGTTCTGGGACATTCATAGAAAGACACTGATACAGATTTCTAAACAAGAAAGCATGTCAGCATGTTGAAGAAGAATCATATCCTTGAATTATCGAAAATCAAGGGCTGGTTTACATAAACTGGAGAAAAATATGTATTTGAAAAAGAGGTTCTAGCAAGCAGTATGATAGAAATTAACTGATTTTTCTTTTCTATTCAGTGGTTGCCAGTAGTTAAGTAGGTGTGTGAGTCTTGGCTTACAATCGCTTTACTAAAATGAAGCCACAGTCTCACTTCAACTGCTCTTTTAAAGCTAGCTGGAGAATTTTTGTTGGATGGTCTCAAACCACAAGCAGTTCTCCTGCATCATTTTCTGTTCTGCACCAAACTTCTGGCTCAAATTGGCACTAGTGATTTTGTAATCTGAACCACATCGCAATAGCCACTGTAGAAATACTGTGTTTGACAAATGATAGACTTGGACTTCACAATGATGCTATTTTGGGCCTGACCAGAGCAATGGGTATTGGAAATCTGTCAGCTGTGATTTGTTTCAGATTTCCTGCCCGGTATTCCAAAACCTACATTGTGACTTTTATAGCAGAATTTCTCCAGACGTTTATATCTCCCCAGACAGGCAACTCACTCCCCAGGTCAGGACATTACTTGAGCATACCAGTCTGCACTCCCAATGGGTACGTAGATGTACCAGTGCTACCAATAGGTGCAACCCCCCTAATTCACCCTTGGATGTCTGGGTCTTACTTCTTTGGAATGGGTGAAATTACACATGCTAATACACTCATTGTCAGAGATAAGCAATAGCTGCCCCATGGAGAAGACACTTTAACTGGGGCAGTTGAGCCACAACTATATTCTTGGTGACGGTAGCAAAAGGCGCTTTGCCCATAAGCACAGGGGAAGAATTGCAATGGTCACTCAGCTGTCCATCCCACATGCACTGACTGAGGTTCTGCTCACTGTTCACTTCTAAACTAACATGTGAAGCAAATATTCACAGATGATTTTTCTGTAATTGGGGCTTTCCCTCTGTATTGGTAAGATCACCTGCAAGTTCTCATAAAGTTAGATGCCAGTAAGGCAGAAACTGACAATCACCACATCATTACACTATGAAGTGCAATTGAATTTTCATGCTGAACTGAAGGAAAATTCCAATTAGAACTTAACTCTTTGTTAATTAGTGATGTATTTAGAGAGTAAAAATATTGATGTGTATGTCAATTTTATATTTTTGCGCAGCACCAAGCACAAAGATCTGTCTTGGCCTATAGAAGTCGATGCATTTCAAATGCTTCATAAAAATGCTAAAATTCTTGCCTTTGCCAGAGGGAAAAGAAACACTTCAATAAATTTTGTTCGTTTAATTTTGTTTTCTTTTCTTTTTGGAAAGACCAGCTAGCATATTGAAAAGACAAGAAACACCTGTTTAAGTAATTTATTTTTTTTCTTGAAGAACACTACATTGAAACTCACATAATGCATGTCAAAAAGCTTCTGAAATCTCAGTGGATAAACTTGGAAGAGATGCACAAAGTAAATTAAGATTTTTAAGCTTTTGCCATATAACTGTTTTAAACGGATTCTTCTCTATTATGATCAATAAAAGACCTAGCTAAAAGAAAATGACATAGCAGAATCTATAGGGTAGACACAGACAGAAGGAGGAGGACAATTTAAAATGTACAGTATGCTCAGTAAAAACTGTGTTCACCAAACTTTGAAAAGGCCATGATTAACTCTGTTCAGTGCTTTTTCTTATATTGTTTCCTTTCAAGCTTGATAAAAACATTCTTTCATCCCCCTGAGAAGCCAGAAGCACTTTATCTCTCTCTGAGATTTTTTTAGTAAATTTTATTTAGTTTTATTACATCAAAACTATAAAAGAAGATACAAATATTTTGAATGGTGTTGTTGCGGGAATTTCATAGGGATAACTATATCAGGGACAGAAAAAGAGATACTTTGTGACATTGCACGTATTCTTGTAACTGAAGAAAAAATTATCTGTCCCATTAAGGATACTCCTAATTTGTTATTGTTGTGGTTGATTATGTCTATGTTAATAAACGAAAGGGGAACAGAGAACAGTTTCAAGAGAATGTAGCATTGATTGGCTCACATCTGTATTCCTCTGTAAGCTCTAAAATTGTTTGGGAGATACCTACTTTGAGAGGTGCAAAATAGAAACAGAGAATGAGTTAACGGCTGAAGAGTTTATAAAATCAGAGATCCAGTTATAAGCTCACTTCTAGTCTCTCTTTTATTTACTTTTATATTCATTAACAACTAAGCAAATATTTGTCTATCTGAAGAATATTAATATATTTCTCCCATTACATTTATTTGCTTGGCTGTATACATGCAGTCTCATGTATAAATTTGGGTTTACAATTGCAATTATTTTCTGGAGCAGACCTTATAGATTTTGTTCATCTCTTACAACCACAAGGAGTGAAAAAGCAATGTCGTAGACAGGTGTTCTTCTTGTACATAGGATCAAACAAAGCAAATAAGCACCTAATGTAAACTAAATCAATCAAACCTAAACCGTTTCTAGTATACATGAAAAAGAATTGTTAATGCACATGGAGATTCACAGCTTTGGTGTTTAGTTTTTAAAGCTGCTGCCGTCTCAAACTGCTTAAAACCAATGCAATTGTATTTTCTCTGGCTGTGTCTGAAATACAGATCAGGGATCTTAAATGGATGGATTACACTGATTATGGTGGTAATTACAGCTATGGCAGGAGATAACTTTATTACTTATGCATGAGAAAGGGGCCATTGGTTTATTGTCATCTACCATTCATCTACATTATCCATGTCAGAATGGCTCAGGCCAAAATGTTCAGAGAGGTATCTAAATGGAGCACCTTGGTCCTTGTTCTGATCAAGCCTTCCTTCATGATTTATCTACTCTGTCCAGTCCTTTCAACTTCATAGTAATGGGAGCACTCTCAGTCGCAGTTTTGCCCCATTTAGATTTTATAATTATAAATACTGACTGGATTAGTACCTCAGGCACAAAAACTCCATGGTAATGATGTTTTCAGCAGGTGGTATTGTGTGACCTGTAGCTCCCTCAGACTCAGCAGTATTAAAAATCCCCTCCTCATTTTTTTTCTATTTTGATGCTTAATGCAGTTAAGCTTTTCCCCAATAGTCTCCACAAAATGCAAAACCCATTTAATTTTCTATTTTTATTTGGTATATATGTATATACCAATACATATATATATTCATGAAATTGAATTTTGTTTATCTGTTCTCCCTCCACCCTCCCTGTCTCTCCTCCTTCCTCTCCACATCCATATTTATTGCATTAACTTTATCAGTCAGCCTTGAATTTTAGTGTGCCACCGAAGGAAGAATCTATTTCATCAGTAGAGGAATGCAGTAATGCTTCTGAGGAGGTTTTTTTCCTATTAAGAAAAGGCATTTCCCTGGTAAATGCTTCCTTTGGGAGAGTTTCCAATAAAGGTGTTTCTGGAGGCCTGACTTTCAGCTTCTGAGCACACCTGGCCAGCACTGGTGTTGACATTTACTGGGACGTTTTATAGCTCCAGCAGGGAAGGATTTGTATGTGTCTATTTAAAAAAGATATTATTTAACATATTTATTTTTATGAAATGTCTCTGTAGAACTGTATTCTTCCTTTTAGACTTTATATTAAGGTAACTGGCCAGTGGATCAAGACTCACAAGATAAATTTATAAAAGATATAAACATGAAGAAGCTATTTCTCTGCCAGAAAGGGCATGCAAATAGGAACAAGGGTAAGCAAGAGGAAATACCCTCTAGTCTCTTATCCCTCATTGATTTTGTTACCATACTCCTTTCCATTTTGAAGCAATATAAATTAGAATTAAGGATAAAGTAAAAGCTGGTTTGCCGGTATGAAAGTCAGCATTGACATAACTTTTGAAGCTTACCCACAGAACATAGGAGACGTTTCCCAGAGTCAGATATCCCAGTGCCCCAGTGGACATAAATGAAGCTCTCCTGGTTTTTCATAAACTCAGGACCTAGACCGAAAGGTGTGATTTTTCCATGTTGCTTTGCTTTTAGCCTTAGTCCACTTATGCTTTATAATTTTGAGACTGTCCTGGCTATTATGGATTGGAAATCTATTTTCTCAAATACACAAAAATTGTTGCTGGAAAATAAATTACAGACTACCAGTCATTTCATTAATAAAGCAGAATCAGAAATCATAAAGATAAATGTTATAAAGCCTGGGGAGAGTATCCTCTAAAAGAGAAAAAAACAGAGATCCTTAAAGGGTTAAAAAAATGAATAAAATCTGAATGTTTGTGTTGCTGCCACAACATGATATGATCTCAGAGTTCTTCGGGTTTTCCCTCCTATCTTCTTCAGAATAAGATATCTTGTTCACTTGCTAGATTTCAGTCCTTTTGCGATAACTATCATTGCTTTTCTGGTAAGTTTTGCATTGTACCTGGTTTTAAATTGCCCATGTCAAGGCTTCATCTTGTATTTTTCTTCCCTCTTTCTCAGTTTTGTATAAGGATCAACCTATACAATTTCTCTATGAGGGCTTTTATTTAAGGGAAAAATTCCTACCACATAGCACTTTTTTTCAAACAGTGGCTGTGGATGGTTGGTCTCATAACTTTATTTAGTTATCTTTATTTTTACGCAGAGTATTACTCTTAAATAGAGCTCAGAGGGTTGTGGTTAGTGGTGCAGAGTCTAGTTGGAGGTTAGTAACAAGTGGTGTCCCTCAGGGGTCACTACTGGGCCCAGTCTTGTTCAACATATTCATTGATGATCTGGATGAAGGGATAGAGTGTACCATCAGCAAGTGTGCTGATGACACAAAACTGGGAGGAGTGGCTGACACGCCAGAAGGCTGTGCCGCCATACAGCAAGACCTGGACAGGCTGGAGAGTTGGGCAGAGAGAAACCTGATGAAATTCAACAAGGGTAAGTGTAGGGTACTGCATCTGGGGAGGAATAACCCCATGCACCAGTACAGGTTGGGGGCTGACCTCCTGGAGAGCAGCTCTGTGGAAAGGGACCTGGGAGTCTTGGTGGACATCAGGATGGCCATGAGCCAGCAATGTGCCCTGGCGGCCAAGAAGGCGAAGGGCATCCTGGGGTGCATCAAGAAGAGTGTGGCCAGCAGGTCGAGGGAGGTCATCCTCCCCCTCTACTCTGCCCTGGTGAGGCCGCATCTGGAGTACTGCATCCAGTTCTGGGCTCCCCAGTTCAAGAAGGACAGGGAACTGCTGGAGAGGGTCCAGCAAAGGGCAACGAAGATGATTAGAGGATTGGAACATCTCTCATATGGAGAAAGGCTGAGGGACTTGGGTCTCTTTAGTCTAGAGAAAAGAAGATTGAGGGGGGATCTTATTAATACTTACAAATACTTAATGGGAGGATGCCAGGGGGATGGGAGCAGTCTTTTTTCAGTGGCGCCCAGTGATAGGACGAGGAGTAATGGGCATAAACTTGAACATAGGAAGTTCCATCTTAACATGAGAAGGAACTTCTTTACCTTGAGGGTAGTGGAGCACTGGAACAGGCTGCCCAGAGAGGTGGTGGAGTCTCCCACTCTGGAGACATTCAAAACCCGCCTGGACGCTGTCCTGTGTAACGTGCTGTAGGTGACCCTGCTCTGGCAAGGGGGTTGGACTAGATGATCTCCAGAGGTCCCTTCCAACCCTAACCATTCTGTGATTCTGTGATTGTGTGATTCTGTGAAATAATTCTGATTTGGATTTTTTGTGCATCCCTAGGCAACTACATGCAAAAAACCCCTTGTGTTTAACACTACACCAATTTCTTCCTATTTCCTGGATTCTAAACCCAGACTTTTCCATTTTAATCTGCCTCAGGATATTTTAATAGAGTCACTTGTGTCTAGTCCAGAATTTCATATAAGGTATTTCATCGCATTCTTTTATATGCCAATGAAATGTGCCAACGCGTAGTGCTAGAAAATTTGGGCTATCTTAATGTTAGATGAAAGAGGTTATATCCATGCCGTCACTTTAGCTCAGCTTCAGTTCATGCCCATGCCCAAACTCCCTCATCATCTGCAGTGCCTACCCGCTGGCCAAATCTTCAGCTCTTACTGGGAACATGCCAAATAACTCTGCAGGTAGACAGACTCAAGCACTGAGAGGCACAGGGTAATTCAAACTGCGCCCCTGACTTTCATATATGTCTTGTATAAAACTCCCAAGTTTAGGAACTCACTGCACAGAATCATAGCTAGTTAAAAGTGAGGGGAAAATGCATTTATTTTTTAATTAACAAAATAAACACAAAAATCCTTTTATAGCCTCAACATACGTATTTTGAAAATTTTTGTATATTTTTCTCATTTATTCTGATGTCAGTTTGTTTGCCTTTTCGTTCCTTCATCTTCTCTTCCTCCGATATTTTTCTCATTTAAAAATAAAAGTAAAAAAAGTTTTTAAAAATCTTATTGAGTCATAAAACAAGAAAATGACCAAAAATGAATTTTCCTTAAACAGGGAGATCATTAAAAAATATTTTCATTCACTTTGTACAAGACTGCATATGGAATTATCAGCTGATTTAATACCTTTTACAATATGAATATGTGAAAAATACTTACATAAACACAGTGATTTCTGGGTACACAAAAACTTGCTCCTTCATGTTCGGTGGTTAAGAGCTCTCACTGTTAAAGATGTTTCCATTTCTTTGAATGGCTATTTTTCAGAAAGTATGGTTTTGTATAAAATTTCTGACCAATCTTTAGCCTCACGGTCTGCCAAGAAGTAAAATCGATGCATGTCCTTTTGACTCTAGATATTTAGGACAGGTGAATCAAAGCTTCTAGATGGAAACTATCTTCATGGAATTTGAACATCCAAACCCTAGCAGTTATTTTAATGCATTTTTAGCTATAGCTTTGTATATAAATATATATATATACACACACACACTTCTATTTACTTCCGTGACATCTTTTCCTTCAGATTTCTCTTTTCTGATGGAAAAACAAAATTATTATTTTGCTCCTGGTGCCAGTACTTGAGGAGTTTTCCATTCCTATGCATGACAGAAGTGGATTTGGTTTTAAATCTCAAAGCACATTCATGGCTCCAGTTTAATATCACTTCTAAAGATTACCTGAAAACTCTGTGCCCAAACCAACACAAAGAGTTTTATGTAATTCTTGACAACATATTCCAGCAAAACAGCAACAGGATTCACTAGTAACTAAAATTTTTGCTCAGTCTCTGAGGTTGTGAACAGCAACAGACCCCTTTTGGATGTAGATATAACAGGGACCCTCTATTTCCCATTTGAACAGTACAGAAATTCTTTGGAAAAATATTACATCCTGATATCTGGAGGAAATCATATTCCCATCAACTATAGATCCTTATATTTCTTCTTCCAATCTTTCCTATTTTCTGTTCACAGTTTATAGAGAACCATCACTTTTCTGTTTTTCTGTGTGTACGTGTGTCTCTGGTATGTGTGCCTTTCAACTTCCAACTTTCCATAGGAATTAAATTACATCTGTAAACTTTTTACATTTGCGTAGTTTGGCTCCCCTAACTCTCTGCAGACTCTGGTTTTCCCACCACAGACACACAGTAATTGTATAATATTGATGTTATTCTCCTGTTTTTCAATTCTAATTCTCTGCTGCCATACTTCAAAATACCAATTTGCTTCTTAACATCTACAGTGTATATAGAATAAGACTGTCCTGTTAGCTGAGCTGTCCAAAGTGATTTGTTCCTTTTCAGGCATGCTTGCCTTTTTAATTAGTTTACTTCCTTACAGTGCATAGAAACTTTATTTTTTTAAAGTCTACAGTCTCCCTATTTGCCACATCCCTTCTGCCCGCCAAATTCTTCCTGTTTTTTTAAAATTGAATCATCAATAGTGTCCCTCCCTGTTGGATCATGACAGCTTTGCTTGTTGTAGTTGTCATTTTCAGTGTATCAAAGATGACCCAGAGTACAGCTGACAGTGACACTGCTCTAAAATAAAAATTAAATTGGAATGACAACTCCAGCTGGAAAGATAGTTTGTTTGAGAATATATATTCAAAATAACTAGTGCGAAATCATGATGAATTAGAAAGAAAAATAGAAAGTCTTACAATAGGAGATGGGCTGTTGTAACTGTGAATAAAACAAAAAGCAATATGGTGATATAGAAATAGAGTGAAACAATGATAATAGCAATGCTGTTAGTAATAACTTAAATTATTAATCATAATAACTGGTAACACAGAATAGCACCATGAAGTACCATGTATAGGCAGAAATACTGCCCTAAAGAAATTATAGTCTGGGCTTGGTGCTAATATGTAGCTAAAATTAAATAATACAGCACATAGAACAATTTGTGGGTGGGGAAAAGAAAAAAGTCTATGAAGAGGCAAAAGCCTAAAGGAAGATATGGGAGCTTGGAGAGTACCTGACAGAAAGACAAGAGAAGGAGGGGATGCCAGACCCAGGGAGTCCCAAGGGCTGGAAAGGAGCATTAGGAACAAACATCCTGTTGTGGGACACATATCTGCCCTGATATCCCTCCTAGTGTGAGAAAGAGGATTTGACAGGAAAATTTGTCCTTGACTTGAATTAAATTCCAATATATGTTAAGGTTAAAGATGTGTTTTGCTGTGCGTCTGGACTCTGTCTTCCCTGGGAGGAAAAGCCCTTCCTTCAGAAAGAGGGAAAATATGCAAAAGAAGTGAGAAAGCTACCATACTGCAAAAAGGACACTACTGATCCAGTACCACAGCTCCAAGAAAGGATCAACTAGTTCATCCAGACCATTATAATGCAGGTCAATCACACTGGAAAAATAAAACATCACAATAAAAGTGCTACGTGGAGGAGAGGAGGAAACACTTTGGCATCCCTATCACATAACACGGAGCCCACACTGCACGCAGCATCAATAAAGATGTGGGGAGGCAACAGGCTCCTTTTTCATCCCACATTAACCCATGTTAAATCAGTTTTGATTTCAGACCATGAAACATTCCTTCTGAACATGGAAATCCAACTCAAGATATCAATACTTAAACTAAAATACAACGTTACTTTTTAAAATACTGAACAATTATAAGGAAGAAACTTCTAATAAAAGTAGAAAAAATTGAATATCAGTAGCTGTATGGAAGATCTTTCAAAGCTGTCTCTTCAGTCAGACTTGGAAGTTTTTCTTTTTGTGATTTATGAATTAAAAAATATACTTTATTAGGGGATACAAACACGCATGGATGCATGCACACATCTTAATCATTCTTTTCACCCTCTTGAGGGAAATTTGTTAAAAAGGGTCCAAATAATACTTCCATGAAACAACTGAATTGATTAAAAGATGAAAAAATGTAAAGGTTGGAGAAAATGTTAATTAACTATTAAAGATCAGTTCAGGACTTCAGACAAATTTCATTTCAGTGGAACAGCAGGAATGCTTAGCTGAGCAGTGAAGATCCCTTCCATCCACATATCTCTATGAAAGTGCTTAAAATTTGTTTATCTTCAATGCATAAATATTTATTTTGGCCTTAATAATTTTACACACACTAGAAGATAAGCGCGAATGCTGCCAATTCCTATCCTTGCAACATCAACCAAATTTTGACTTTGAATTAGCATAGAGAGAGGGTACCGTTTGGCGCTATGTCCAGTGAGATCCTGATATAAAAATCAGAGGTTTTTTCATTATTAAAAGAAAACTCACCTAGGAAATCCTAACAGAGACTCAAGACTTCCAGTAGTATTTTCACACGATTGCGAATAGAAGAACTTGGTCCTATTCTCACTGCAAAGAATTCCTGCAAACGCTGCAAAGAAACAAGCTGAACCAACTAAGCCAACGGTGAGTTTCAGGGGAGTATGCCTTTTCTTTAGTCCCTTCACAGAGTTTCCCTTCTTCACATAGCTTATTAATAAGCTCCTATTTAGCAACAGGAGAAGTTTCTGTTGACTGACATGTATGATGTCAGTAGGAGAGAGACACCTGACAAGTCGGACTTTTGCTTGAGTAAACTAAGGACTGGGTGAACATAATCGTGATTCTCAGATGCAGCTTATAAAAAAAGCCATACTTCTTTCAGACAAAAAGTTAAGCAAGCACGACTGATCAGCAGAAAGCTCAAATACAAATTGTGCAATATAGTATAGTATTTCAAAAAGCAGTGGGCTGCTGAAGCTATGTTAATTTGCACCAGCTGGGGATTTGATCTTTAATTCACTTTGGTAGCAAAAGGAACAAGTTTGAAAGGATCCTTATATTCAGCATGTAACTGTAAATCCTGTCTCTGTGCTGCCTTAGCAAATAGTCTTTATAATGAGCGTGCATTTCATTCATCTTTCATTTACTCTCATTTTCAGAGAGAAGAACTTACTCATTTGTATCGTTATTCTAATATGGAAAATTACACAGATATACTCAATAAGATCAGTTTCTCAAAATCCACAGTAGTTAAACCTTAAAAATATCATCCCACTGTTTTTTAATTTGTTTTGAAAATGCATTTAGAAAAAATGTGAAGTACTGGAATGTCATCTTCCAACAGTCAATCCCTTTACGGGGCCTGAAGAGGTGCTACAGTGAAGACAGTGGCTTTACAGGCTCTCCCATTAACCCAGCTTTAAAAAACTGGAGCTTCCTCCTTCCTAAGGTTATTTCCTGAGGGTTTTTTTTTCTACCTATAAACCATGAGAAAGTAACAACTTCCATCTACATTAAATCAAAAAAGCTCATTTTCTATTCATTTGTTTAATTTATTTTTTGAGACTTTTCCCATTTCTTTCTGTGGTTTTGGACCAGAATCTGGAGTTTGACTTTTCTTCCAGAACAAAGCAAAAGTCGTTTGATCCTTCACAGAAGTTAATGGCATGTGTCATTTAACGGCATCTGGAGTCCTGCTCATGTACTGTGTGTGATTCAGATGCATCCACACCACCAAAAGTCAGTGGAGCCAGACTGATTTATGTCAGCGGAGTTTTCCTCTGACTCAAAATCTTATAACCTGAATGCCTTTCAGGGCTGGAGGACACAGGGTAAACAAGCTGAACAGTTCCATTACAACTTAGTGTCACTAACAGTAGTTGTGCTTCTTCTCAGATGGATAAATAAATTGAGAGGTATTTTTGTAACAACTGGGAAAGTGACTTTTCCTTTCACAAAGGAATGAGCTAACAGTCTGTAATGTAGTTACTGCTTAAAATGTGTTTGGATTTTATACTCGCTAAACTAGATTTGGTTTTGTTCTTATTGTCTAATCGAATTCAGAATGCTGATCACTGAATAGTAATTTGTAGCCTTTGAGTTTGCTGACGTGAAGACTGCGAAGTTTGTTTAAAAGAAGACAAAGTAAGACAAGAATTATAATAGCTCAAAGGGTATAAATTGCTTTACTGCAGTGTGCTTATGCATGTTGCATTGCACCTGGGCTTTAAATCACTCCTGTGCTCCTGCTGCCAAATCCTGCAGCACCACTCGACTGACAGCAGAGCCAGCAGCTGAAAAGCAAAAAGGATGATTGCAGGCTCACGGGCTGCGTTAATCAGGAATGTGTGATTGTGCTGGGATACAGCTGGTCTGTGAAGTATCATCTGTGACACTTGTGCACACAAGATTCATGTTGGTGGGGATGTCAACATAACAGTGGCCACAGTTTTGGTTTGGTTTGATTTGGTTTGATCCCTTGCATGACACTTTGCAAGGAACTGTTAGGGTACAATCTATCCGGATGGGCCTGTAGTGTACCATTTGAAAATACTTCATCCCAGAGGAAGAATGATACTTCTGATGACAAGGACATTAAAGGCATATTAGGATTTCTTGAAAATGGTGTAGAGGGGCCAGTGTAATGTTAGACAGATTTTAGACTGAGGGATGAAACCTGTAACAGCCAGTTGCAGAGTTAGCACCTATATTAATCGATAGAAGTACCTACGGATTAAGTGAAGATTTATCATTGCTCTGAGTTACAACCCATGTAGCACTGGCACGAGCATTTCCAGTCTGAATCCCCTTCCTAGCCTCAGCGATCTAAAGCTCCTTTTGGAAGAGGAATGATCTCCCTTCAGCACAGAAGTGACTGGCCCCCTCTTTTCTCTCAAAGCCAGGCAGGGATGGTGCCACCACCTCTCTCTGCCAGCCCATTGATTACAAATCCCAGGACACAAAGTTGAGAGTTTCCAGGAAGCTGAGAACATTTAAATGCACATCTTCTTCCAGCAAGACGAGTGCACCAATTGCCTGCACAGGCACCAGGTTGGATCAAAGACACATTTCTTCCCTCCTGTACCACAGCACTACCAAAAATGCAAAATTAAAGGAGAAAAGATAGAGGGTTTCTAAACAACACAGTGTAACTCTGGAACCTTGTGGCTAGTGCTCCCTTTCTGGGGATGGTAATGTCAAACTCTGTTACCAGGGCTGAATTAAACAGTCTTTGAATAAAACATGGGAACAACATCAGGAACATAGACTAAAGCCTCATGTGAGTGACTGTATCACTGGGCTACAAAATCAAGCTGCTTTTCCCCTCTCTCTCTCTCTGCCCTCATGAATCTCGCATCACTGAGCATAGTAGCCCAGCTGCTATGTATGTCTCCACACAAAACCTGCACACTGTACAGGCATCATTTGGGACAGATACCAACAGTGAAAGAACTACTGATTCCTTAAAGAAATGCTGTTGGTTTTTCTCTTCTACAATATTCCTTCATGCAGGACCCCAGATTGTGTCCAGACTTTCCTGAGTTATGTTTATTTCCTTTTCACATTCCAACTACAATAGAGGGAAGATTCACCTTTCCAAGTATTTCTTCCCATCTTCGTTCAGATTCAGTATTTCAATGATTAGTTTTAATTGGCATTTTAAATTAATTTAATTTTCACAAGCATCAGTCTCTCTATAGGTGGCTTATTTGAGTGCTTCATACTGACATAAGATCCAAATAGCTCATCTAATCTTGTGTCAGTCTGGCAGAGGTGGACTGCACTCAATAGTTGGTGTATTTTAAAAGTTCATTGTGTTGCATGCATTTCTTATTAAAAGAAATTACAGGACGTTAAGCACTGACAGCTAATGTTTAAAAGAGTGTGATATTCTATTTGGATTATTTCATTCTATATTGTATTGGTCTATTGAACTATCCAACCCAAGAAACAGCTCTTGGCCGTATGTTCAGTCTTTGTTTCCATATTGATGGGTTTTCAACTGCCTCATTCCTTTGTAATCTTAATCAAGAGCAACCTGATTATTTATTTATTTTATAATGCCATGTGGGACATTACTCTCTTGTCTTTGACTTCATGGTACTGCAGGGGAATCTCCTGTTTCTAAAACTCAACTGTATTAGTGCTTGTCAGAACTTGTATTTTCCAATAGGACTAGAAAACAGTATTGTATTTTTGTACAGAAAAATTATGTACACATATACATATATACACATATAGATTTCTATAAAAATAAAAAAAAATGCTTAGCGCTCAATGACTCAGAAACAGTGGCTGAAAAATGTATATAATTCTACACACACACTGAAGACTCCAAAATCTAGAGGTAATTCTTCAAAATAAATGTACTCCCAGCATACATTTTAAATCTATATGCATTGCCATTTTCCAAATATAACAGCGTATTTCTCTTGTTGATGTACATTCTTCTGTGCTCAACAATGGATATCTGCAAGGCAATGTTTTTTAAATAAACTAGGACTTAAAATTATGTTTAACACAACTGCGCTATAAACAAATTTTAGATGGTATACATCATGAGTCTTAGAAAATATCCATGTGAACTTGAAAACTATAAGCAATTGTCTGTGAGTAAGAATATTCCTTAAATACTCCTTTCATTATTGCCTTCTGAGCTCCTGTTTTCCTCCAGTCCTTTTAAAATATTGTATTAAGAAACCTGAAAACATTAGAATCCCCCAAGCTAAGATGAAGAAACTGAACATTTATTTGGAAACAGGTGAATGTCAGCGATTGTAGCAAGGAGTCTAAAGCATTTTAAAAGGGATGTAAACTCTCACTTTGCAGGCTGCAAGCAAACTTCTCCCTAATAAGTAGGCAGAGGGACATTTCCCGTGGTCAGCTTGTTTCCATAGTTTTTATGATGTTTTCCTCACAGGCATCTGGGATTGGCCATAGTCATCAGGATAGTGTCAGAGCACATCACAGGAGCCATCTACCAAGGCATATCCTACAGATCTCATAATACAAAACTATCATATCATATGTAAAGCAGGTAAATGTCCATGTATTATTATCATCATCATCATCATCATCATCATCATCAATAATTTGCAGCATAATACATCCTTTGAATTCTCATATATCTGACGAGACTCAAGATTGGAAACTACTGAAAGACGAGTCATGTCTAATTTGTGAGATCTCTGGAACCACTCCTGTCTTTCTCTAATAATAAATCATAGAATAGTTTGAGTAGGAAGGGACCTTTAAAGGTCATCTTGTTCAACCCCCAATAGACCAATAAAGACTGTATAACTGAAAAAGGCCCCTTAGGAAGGAATTCACTTGTTTCGCCTATAACCAGTTCATTGTGCTCTAAACCCTTTTGCCACAAACCCTGAAAGGAGAGGCTGCTCCTCTGGCAGTTCTCTCTGCACCGCTTTGGCACACAGCAAAACAGCATGTGGCGACACAAAGAAGCCTGCTGCTGCAAAAAATCTCAGCTGTCACAAACTCCAAGTGGGAACTGGTCCTGTAGAGCAAGTGGACATTATCAAGCCATGCAGTGACCGACTCTCTGAGAGTCACATCCCCAAGAGCTGTGTAAGGGACCATGGCATTAACAGGAGGCTGTGAGCACAAATAAATTAAGGACTGTTCTGCAAAAGCAACAAAGAGCCTGGCTGCAGCCCATTTGCGCGGATGGGTGGCTGAATTAGCCTGGAAGCAGCTGGGGTGGGATGGAATGGCAGCAGCACTGGTTGTAGCTTCAGCCTGGGAAACCTTTCAAGGATACAGTTCTGATTATACAATTTTAGAAGCACAGGTTGTAATTTTCCTATGTTATTTTCCATTTTTCAAGAGCACATCTCCTTACCCCTCAAATAGCCCCATAGAGGGCCTTTGCATCCTCTGGCTGGCTCTCACAGAATCACAGAATGACCAGGGTTGGAAGGGACCTCTGGCGATCATCCAGTCCAACCCCCCTGCCAGAGCAGGGTCACCTACAGCAGGTTGCACAGGAACACAACCAGGCGGGTTTTGAACGTCTCCAGTGTGGGAGACTCCACAACCTCTCTGGGCAGCCTGTTCCAGTGCTCTGCCACCCTCAAAGTAAAGAAGTTCCTCCTCATGTTCCGATGGCACTTCCTATGTTCAAGTTTGTGCCTTTTACCTCTTGTTCTAAAGCACAGACCTTCTCCAAGCTGCTTAGAAGAAAATGGCAGACTATAGTAAGTAATGGTCAGACCCCTAGAAATGATGAACACCAGAGATTCCAGAAATTATTGCTATCAGCTTGATCTGAAAGGGTTACAAAGGTGAGAGTGATGGTAAGAAGCTTGAAATGAGTAGTGATCAGTGAAAGGCAGAACTTGCTCTAAACATCCTCTCCTTTGACTTTAAGAATTTAGAGGATCTCTGTAACTGCAATCCATTTCTGTGAAATCTAATAACAGAACCAGGTACATGTTTCTGCTACCTAAAACATGCAATTCTGCATTGCAGGACTTAGTTAATCATCAAAATTTAAGGCAAAAGGTGGTGCCAAGAAAAACACAGGAAAAAAAAAACTAGTGTACAACAGCACCTAGAACTCTCTGTCTTTGCCTTGCCATAAGCTTCAAATACAAAAGCACCAAGTTCATCTCTGTAAAGATTCCTCAGCCTTTCATCTTTAGGTTTGGTTAACCGAATTTCATCACATTTACGTGGACAGAATAGGAGGGTCTTAAGGTTTTTTTTAAATATAACTTCAATGTTTATATGAACCATGCAAGCAATTTGACCCTCATTCCTTTAAAAATGTGTTTCAAAGCTTTATTCCTGCAAGCATGTAAATCACTTCTTTATTCCTGAGAGCACAGTGCACAAGGGAAATGCATCAAGAAGATGCAAAGGGCCAGACCTTCATTTTGTATAAATTTTCAAAGATTCATTTATTTTAAAGAGTTAAATGAATGTACTCCCCTGAAAGTGTGAGCTGTGCTTCAGATGCAGGAGTGAGCTACTGTGGATTTATGAATGGATGCTTATCAGGTGAATGGTAGTAGCTCACCTTTCTGCATGTTTTTTTCCTTTCACAAATGCAAAATAAGGCACGTAAGCTTAAACCTCTGTCACTAAGTCAGGCTAATGCATTTTATTTGTTTCTCTGTTCTGAGAGCACGTAGTCAGTCAATTACTGCAGTCCAGTTGATGAGTCCTAGTCATTAAGTCGCAGTAACTCAGTTGTGTCAGAGTTGATGATGACTTGTGAGGTTCCCTGGCATAAAAGGATGGTATTGTAGCTTCTGCATGAGACAGAAACCCCTAGCTAATACTGAGAAGTAGTGAATAAAATGTTCATACGTACATGGGCTTCATCTGATCTGACTTGTTTCTTATACTCTGTAGAGGTCTACATCTGAACCAGTGGCCCAAGCTCCTCACTGCATGCAGTGAAGATATTGTCACCAGACTTAAAAGAGCTTGGTGTCTCAGTTCAGTTCCCATACATAGGCACCACAGTGTTTGGGCACCACATGCCCCATGTTGGGTGCCAATATATCTAAAGAAAGAGAGAGAGATGTTAAGGACGGCATCTGTTGTCCATTTAGTGGCCAGGCCAGCCTAAGACATGACAGTATGTCAGATATCTTCAGGGGTGATAAGATCCAGAGCCATGCTCTCATGTCCTTGTGCTTTCTATAGTTGCAGCTGAAGGCCAGGCAAAAATCTTAAAAAAACAATGTATATTCATGTGTGGGCAAATGAATGAAGCTCTGTCATGCACTTATCTCACCAAATGAAGGGATTTGCTTTTCCTGTACACCCACTACTGTCTACTGCCAGAGTCAGGACAGTGAACTCGGCAGATATTTGATTTGACTACATGCAATCATTTCCATTTTCCTATTAAAGTGGTAATGGAACTTATTTTAAGGCTGGGTTGTTACAAGTCACATAATTTTCTACAAATTAATTCTCTGCAATAACATGTTTATTGGGAAATGTGTCTCAGACAAGGACTTACTATTCAGAACAAGATCACGCCAGGAGTAGAGACAGCAAAGCATCTGGCTGGCAGGGTTTGGCGACTGGACTAAGCTGCCAACTGAGACTACAGCCTGAAACGCCTCCTGAAACCTTCCTCCAGCCATTCTCCTTCCTGTTGCTTCTGCGCTCTTTTCTGGTATTGCATCCACCTTTCTTCACTTGTTAGGAAAATCTTCCTTCTCTCTCTAGAAGTCTGCCCACTCAGCATTGACCAGAAAGTCCCTCTCACTCTGCATCACTCTTTCAGAGACCTTCTCTATCAGCTCTGTGTCACGTTCCTGGTCCTTCCTGATACTCATGGGACCTGCTTCCCAGAGCTCTTAACACAGAAAGCACTTTACATTGCTGGGTTAGGAAGACTCCTATTCAGCTCTGCTCATTATACAAAATACAGTGTCTCCTATGCCTCAGGTTTATTCTGTCCCATCTCTTGGGTGAAACCATCCTCCTGCACAGTTAATTAAACCTCGCTGTTTTCCTATCCTGGCAAACACCATCCATCTCCCCCTTTCTTTCCCTCTTATTTTGACCCTCGTCCTCTTTATTTCAGGGCTGATTTGTTTGTTTTGGGTTTTTTTCCCAAATTCATGGACTTATGTTTGCTCTGCTGATATTTGAAGTTTATAGTAGTTGGTTCTGTCTGAAAACGGAAGTCTGAGTGTTGTCTCAAGATTTTTCACTACACTTCTGATTGCTGTTGCCTGCTTTCATTTTTTATTTTACTGCCATTAGGACTATGGCTGCATGCAGAGGGACTTTGTGGGAGAATTCAGCTAGGCTTTGTTTTCTTGGGTGCGTAATACTCTTGCTATAAGTGCCTGTCATCATAAGCCTTTAGAAAATATGTCAAGAAAATATGGAATGACTGGGGAAGACAAGAAACGAAACAAAAGAATACAAGTACATGTGGCTCCAGTTTTAGAATTAGAAATTGAGGAAAATATCTTATATAATCTGTCAGAAGAGTTTTATATAAGTGATCTATTTGGTTTAGGATACGTGATTTATTGGGTCTGGTTTTGTTCTGGGGGTTCAATGTTATAAATAACAGCAAGATCTTTTTCAACCAGAAATACCACATATAACTTGCCAAGATATAAACTTTCTGATTCTCACATAGGAGAGATTAGGTGGTGCTGGATGCAAATCTAAATTCTGGCACTCTGTCAACTATTTCTTCAAAAATAAGACTTGGAAACTTTAATTTACAGCTTTGGAAGTCAAAAGGTACAAGTACAGAAGAGTTACTTCTCTTCCAAAATTCATCCAGATTTCTGCCTAGTCGTGTCACAAGCCCCACAATGCCAGCTTCTCACTTTACTACTACATTATCATTACATGTCCATTATCTACTACACGTCCATTATCATCCAAGCTGCTACCCGCTTCCTCACCCAGAAGTTGAAATCACCATGTTGGATCATCTACAGCAGAGGACAAATGCGGGAGCACACATGGGAGGAGATAGCAGCAGCCTCTTTGACAGAAGAACAAATTACTGTGCCAGCTGCTGCCTGGTAAATATTAATATTCAGTCTTACTCCATGGAGTATGCAAGGTAGCTTATTGCTTTCTCATATCTCGTGCATGCCCACAGTTAGCAGGGAGCAGCTGGCACAGGGTAACCTATTTCTGTGAAGCCTCTCGTTAGAACTGGTTCCTGAATTGACCTTGCATCTATTCAAAAGTATTGCTGCCTGGAAGAAGATGTTTTCTTCCCATTTGTCTGGAGTTATTAACAAAACATTTAGAATCAGTATAGCCCTAGAGACTTTATTTTTTTTGTTATCCCATTTGGAAATGAAGGAATTAAAAAAGATAATTTCTGAAGATGCTTGAGTATTCTCACTCTGGACAATCCCCAAGGTTCCAAATATTTAATGCCATTTCCATGCCTTCACTTAACATAATGAAGATTTTTAGTTATGTTTCCTAAGAATATGGAACTTATTCTACCCTTGTGTTTCTGGATCACTGTTACAGAAAGTTAAAGGGAAAACCTGAAGTTCAACCACATTACTAGACACAAGAAAATCTGCCAGGTGGAGTTTCACAGAAACAAGGAATCATCATTTCAACAGCTCAAAAGTCTTGTAGCTATTTTCTGCACTCCAAAGAGTACAATAGACTCGAGCCTGAAATATGGTGGTTGTTCTCCGGAAAAGTTATTTGTGTAGCTTTTTCACAAGGTGAGCTGGCTCTTAAAGACAGTTTAGACGCCTTGGTGAAAGAAGTACATCCAAAGGTAATGAGGTAGACTGTCTCAAAGGAGATTGTGCTGAGCTATAGAGGTGTAGGCAGAGCCTGGGAAAGAGCAGAGTTTTTCTTGATGTTCAGGCATATGGCAAGTGTGTATAATTTTATTTTTTTATCAACTGCCTTGAAAAATTAAGTAAAATATGAGTTAATCTGTGATTTTTTTCTTTATTTTCTTAGCAAATGGAAAGTAAGTTAGAACATTTCTTTTTTTTTTTCCAATTGAAGTTAAATATTTCCTCTTCTTTGGACATCTTTTTAAAATTAATGTCAATACATTTTCAGACAAAATCATTTTTAGATACTAATGAAAATACTTCAGTTAAAAATGTCAAAATGAAGATATTTATTTTTTATTCTTTTTTTCTGTGATGACAAAGGAAAAAGAAATCTGGGAAATGAACTCTGCTTTCTTAGTTAGTATACCACTGGGTGACACAAGAGTTTACTAACAAATAATAAAAAAAAGCATCTGACTACCTGCACTGGTACAAAACTCATGTGCGAAGCACCCTCACCTGGTAAGAGGGGTCAGGTTCTTGATCAAACACAAATCTCTATAGAACAGACACCTGCTTCCTGAGAAGGCCATCTTAAACTGCCTTTCTAATCAATGGAGTAAAATAGGGAACAATTCATCTAACATATTTAAGCATCTACTTTAGAAGCTTTTTATCCTGAAAAATATATTAAAGAAAGTTAAGAAAATCATGCTCTTATTATTTAGGTTTGATTCAGTTGCCCATTTATTGAGAACTACCATCACTTGAGATACTTTATTGAATCTCACATGGTGTGCAGTGAGATGGAGACAGCCTTTCCAGAAGCGTCCAAGCCTCCTAGATTTTGGTGTGACCAGAATAGAGAAACTTGAAAAGAACAGAGACCTGTGCAGAACAGTCGTAGAGGATCACAAGCAAATATCATGCAAATGTGATTAATTTCTTAGAAACTGATACAGTGGGAAGAAATGCAATGCAATCTCTAAGCAAATGAATCTTCTTAGCAGCTTTAGTTATTCAGTTTATTTGCTGGTGAGTTGACCTACAGATTGAGTGTCAAAATGCACTTTCTATGCTCAAAGGCAATGTTAAGGTGAAATAAGTATCTTTATAACCTGATATTTAGATTTGAAGAGAGTGTGACAGGGAGAAAACAAAATCAAAAGCCTCAGAGGAACAATATAGCTTGTTTCCAAAAATATTGATTGATGCATTGCCTTTTGAAATCAGCTTGGTTCAGTCAGGCAGGTGGCTGGATGAGCTGAAGGACTGTGCACTGTTTTGACAGGAAGGCAAACATATCGGTTTAAATTTAACAATCCCTCTACTCAAGTTGTCATTCCAAAGCTTTCTTATGCCATTGACCTGACATTAGATCAATAACATTATGACATTTTATGGCACAATCAGTGACATAACAAAAAATATTGAGTGAAAACCCTAAAGGATGGAAAAATGCCAAAAAGCATATATTGCATGTGAGGGTTTTTTTAAAAAAGTAACGACCTCTTATGCATCAAAGATGTTAACTTGCTTCATATTTGCTGTATCATTTTATTTAGTAGTTATTGAAATTGTATCACAGGGATCACTTCTCCCTGAAGAAATTTGGACTGGCCCTAAAGAAGGCCAGTTAGCTGAACTCATCACTTTTTGTCTGAATATACACATTGAAAGGTATTTGTTTTGCTTGATTGTTTCTACTTCAATCCCATTTTCATCTTTCTATTATTTCTATATGCGAGACAGTATTATTACAATTTTGCTTGAAGTGTAGCTGGATATGCAATCTATGCATAAAACTAAATCTTCATGAACAATGACCAAATATATGTTAAAATGTTGTATTTTTAACAGTACTCTCAAAGTCTAAATGGGAAAAAAATAACCTCATTTGAAGATTGACCATTAAACACCCTCTGCTCAAGACACCCTAAACTAGTGCAAGTTTAGAAGAATATAAAAAAAGAACCTTTATAAGATGCAAAAACTGGCACAATATGACTGAAATGCAGAAAAACATTGTTTTGTGATGTTAAGAAAGTATGACAGTTATACAGATTATGTTCAATGGACTCAAACATTTAGTTTCCATTACCCTGGACTTTTGTGTCATTTGAAAGACTACCTCAGTGAACTGATTGCAATGCAGGAAACAAATCACAACAATATGATGAGAGAAATGGTTTTGACTCTCCAGGGACAATTTCATTTGAATAAAGCAGCTTCATGTTTTACTTCTGGTCTGCAAATCCTCTGCAACACAGGCTAGTAATCACACATTCTGGACATTGAGGTTTTCTGTCTAAGGCAGCAACATTCCTTTATCTGCATAATATTACCTCTAAGCTAGTCTCCCAAGAGTAGGTGGAGAACTACAAGTGCTTAGAGGTGCAATTTGCCATACCTCTTTTGGAGATATACATTAGAAAAAGTTAAACCGATCTATAGACACCCCTGGCAACTTCGTCTAACCCTGTAAGTAGAAAGCCTAGAGTGACAAGCACAGGTCTAGATATCAGGTCAAACGAATCCCTGCTTGGATCACTGTCCAAAGAAAGTAACCCTGCTCTTCATATTATTTGTAGGAGAGACATCCCCTTAGAATACGACATTCCTATTTGCACACTAAGGACCTTTTTAGTGAGGGAATAGTCATTGAAGAGCTCATGTACCAGATTAGATTGAGACTGAAATTAATGGTTCCCCTAGAATATACAGAGGTTGACACAAGCACCTCAAGATTAACTATGTGCTCCTCCGTGGTATCTTTTCTCCTGATGGTAATAGGTAGTCATTTTTAGTACAAAAGCATCAACTGTGGCTCCACAACAAGCTAAAGCCTAAAAAGTAGGAGGGCAAGAGAGCACTCCAGGGAATACCACTTTTTTCTTATACGCAAATCCCCAGGATTTGTTGTTGGCTACTGTCAGAGAGAGGAAACATGACTATTTGATCTCACCAGCTACGTGTGTTCCTGTGCCTTAAAATCTGATCTTTTTCAAACTTTTTCATGGTTCATACATCTAGGATTCTGTTTATGGTGGAAAGCTGTTTTGGAGGGGGTTTGTGGGTTTTGTTGTTTGTTTGTTTGTTTTTTTTTAATTTTCTCATTCAAATAATCTTTCAATTAGGCCAGGAACAAGCAACTTTTATTTAGATTGTAATTTAGATTTCCCAGGAATATTGATTTATCCTAAGATCTAGCTGAAGTGTCCTCTGGTTGACTGACTTGTTTATAAGTAGGTACCTTAGCACATTGGTACGTTATGATAGAAAAAGCTTCTGCCCATCTCGTTTGCATACATACGTGGTAGCACAGAACACAAACATAACAGTGAAAGGCCAAAAAAGGGTGGGTTTTTCATGTTGTTGGAAAAGAATAAAAGAGATTGGAGCATAATTTCAACTTCCAAAATGCATCACTGCGTGAGTAGTTCAAAATAAAGTTGTATTTTGAAGTTGTATTTTGAAGTTTTGCTCTCAAGAACTTGATGTATTCCTCCAAATGGCTTGATGGAGATCAAAAAATGCAGACAATTGAAACCAAATTGAGCTCTTGATTTGAAAAAGTGGGAAAAGATATTTCAATCTGTTCCTGTGATATATCCATATATGTGTCTATGCATAGATCCACACTTTTTACTCTTAACTCTTGATAGTTATGACTTAATTTTTAATATGTAAGACCCTAATACAAGAAATGGTGTTTACATATATAGAATCATAGAATGGTTTGGGTTTGAAGGAACCCTAAAGATCAGCTGGTTCCAACCTCCCTGCCACAGGCAGGGACACCTTCCACTAGACCAGGTTACTCAAAGCCCGGCCAGCCTGGCCTTGAACATCTTCAATATTTTTTGCACTGCTTTAAATTTTCCATCATATGTGTGACTAGTCTAAACTGCCAAGGCAAATTTTCCCAGACAGATACAGGAAAATTAGTGGCATTTATTATAGCCACAAGACGTATGTTTTAGTGAATTGCAGAGACCTGTTCCAGACCAATACCTCCTTATACAATGTGCTGTATTGCACATTAAAGTCTATGCTTCACGGTGCCTAAAGACTGGTTAAGAACAGTGAGAAAGAAAATAGATGTAGAGGAAAAGTGATTTTTACATGGGTGCATAGCCAGTGAGTAGCAAAGTACAGGACCAACCCTCCTGTCTCAGCTGTGTCCTTTTCATGAGGAGAAACTGCATCAGTTGAATAAAATCAGAAACTAAGACAATGGCCTTTTAGAACCAGGTCGCTGCTTATTTGATTATGAAGTTCTTCAATTTTCCTCAAATTTAATGCTTTATTGCTATTTTAGGTTCCCAGACTACCGACAAATTAAAAATATTTCTTTTTCCCTACTAACTTTTGATCCTTACAACTGCCGAACTGACTGCAGCTCTGCCTCTCAGACTGCCACAATGCAGATAAACTTTGAATAAGATTAATTGCCTAAAATAAGCATGCTTTGAAGCACCACAAACAATGTGGTGCATTTCAGTTCAATAACTCAATAGTCGGAGTATTCATCTCAGATGTGGGAACACTTTGGTTGAGAAAATTTGAACCTCACTTAATCAGCATGAGTTTTCTAGCCACTGAAATAGCTGGCAGCCTTTACAGCAGAATTTTTGCAGACCTCTTGGTGAAGTTACTTCACTCTGCGCCAAATGCATAAAAATTAACTGGACTAGGGACAGGAGAAAAAGCGAGTTTGATTCTATATATCCACCTGGACACATTTCCTCCTACTGGAACCACACTGACTAATGGTCAGGAGTTTGTGCCAATCTCAGCATCAATGCAGGGGGTCCTGTTCTGCACTGCATGTGTTCCCTAAGTGTTTGGCCCTTTTCTCAGCAAATGAAAAGCAGCCAAACTCTAGCGTAGTCAGGGGATCTTGGCTGACCAACAGTAGTGTCTGGAGTAGTAAGTGTTGTGCATATCCTAGGTTTCCTTCTAACTCCAGTTCACAAAAGCTAAGGGCTTGATTCAGCTGCTCACATGTGGACAACTCGTGCCATTTTAGACTTTGTAGGGTATCGTGTGCAGCCTCATACTGCTGCCTCCAAGCGGCATGGATATCTGTTTGTCATGCTTTGGGCTGAGCAGGCCACTAAAATGAAGGACAGATGCTCTCTAACTTCTCTCCCAAGTGAGAGAGGAATGAGACAAAGAGAGACAATATATATTAAATAGCAGAAAAGATAATAAAATAAATAAACAGAAAAGATGATAATAGTAAAAAGAGAATAATGAAATATATACAATATATATAAAACCCTATCAAGCTCCCAGGATGACGATCACATCAACGGTGGGAACAGGGAAAGTCCCAGACTTTCAGCGATAGATGGGAGCTGTATTCTGGATCTGGATTCAGGAACACATGGATCAGTATCAAAGGCAGATGAACAGACAGAGTCCTCCTCAGATGCCAGCCACTGAATAGAGAGGGCTGACCCTTTGATCCCTCAGCTTTTATACTGAGCATGATGCAGATGGGACGGAATATCCCGCTGGTCAGGTTTGGGTCACCTGTCCTGTCTGCTCCTCCCCGCAGATGCGACCCCTCTACACTTTTCTGCTTCCAACCTTCCAATGGGGCCAATAACAAAGTTAGCCAACCTTGGGTGTTATAGCAATAAGTATAAGCAAGCGCCTCTCTGCATACCATTCCTTGGCATAAATAATAAACATTAGGTCTTATCACTCTGGAAGTGGACTACTGCCTTAAAAATACATGGTTAATTTCAGGGAGTTCAGTTAGTTAGAAGAGGCTGAGCTGAAAAGTAACATTACGAAAAGAAAACTGGTTCTGTTTTACCTCAAACCAGGACACTGTTATAGATCATCTGTTATATTTGCCGGCCCTATGTGTGTGACTCAGGTACCCTATGGCATCTCACAGCAAGGGTGCTGCTGAATAGTTTCTGTTAAACCTTAACTTTCTAGACCAAGCTGCTGCTTTTAGATTTGGAGTATGCTGTGTTCAAATGACAGTGGTATAACTGAATGGTATTTCTCAGACTTGGATACTAAATGAACAGTTCTTCAACTGGTACAATCAGATTAGCTTCAATGGCTACCAAGGAACAATGCCACATCACGTCAATTCAGGATCTGATCTACTGGTAACTGATAGAAAAATCAGCAAAGATGCTGGCACCCCATTTCTGAATGTTTGCATATGATCATATTCTTACATTTGACTGGACACAATGAAAATAATAAAAAAAAAAATGACTGCAGTAAGAAAGGATGGAATTACTATCCCTAGCAGAAACTTGAGCTAAAGGAACCTTTACTATTTCAGGAAATTAACATCAGTGTCCTAGAAAACTGGTAAGAGATACGGATTTTCTGCAGGTATATGGAGAGAAATCACACATTTGATGACATCTCAGAAAAAAATTACTGGCAGTCTGTGGATTAGAGTCTACCATTTCAGTAATCTTGCTTATTCTGTAACTTTAAGGAAAGATTACTGCAGATATTCATTGTAGCCATCCGTGTCCAGAAGCCAGTGAAGTGAGGTAGAACATAAGAACAACAGGATAACTTGAAATAAGAGTTAATAAAGTCACACAGGAAGGTTTTAACAAGAATGGATTTAGCTTTGCTCATCTCCTGAAACAGTCTCTTCTTTCATTTTTCTTTTTTATGATACATTACTCCTTTGAAATTAAAACATCATTCCCAAATTATCAAGAAGGGATTAGCTTGCTAATTAATGAGCTGACACTACTCACAAGAGTAGTTTTCAGGTGCTTCATCTGAACAAAAGAAAAAAGGATAATACTGAAATTTTAGAAGATTTATTAAACAAGAAGAGACGCTTCAAATGCTTTGCAGCTCCTCCTTTACATATTCAGAATTCAAGTGAGCTTCTGACTGCGCCACCTGTGTGTTGGGAGTAGAGTAGAGAGAGGAGGGAAAATGCAATGCACAGAACACAAAAGAAATATGAAGATTAAAGGCTTCATTTTGGGGGGATAAGAATCCTGGTGGTACAAATCACAATAACTCCATTAAATAAATCTGATCCTCTTCTTTCACTGATCTGGTTTGCTCCCTGATACCCTCTAACTGGTTCTGGAACAGTCAAGTTGTGTTCACATCAGTTTCTTCCATGATGGATTTTCCATTCCTATAACAATCTCTTCATGCAAAAAATCCCTATTTTTGTGCTGCTAATGGGGGGGTATGTTTTCCTTTCACAGCTCAGGCTCTCCATCCTTGCTTTTGGTTCTTTTTGTTTGTTTTTAAGATGGTAGTCTGGCATAGCTCATAATGTCAGAATTGCACATAAATAAAATCCATGCATAACAGAATCAGCTATTGATTCTGGCAGTATGAAACAAAGGTATGAACACACAAAGATGGAAGTTCTATATTGCAGAACTCTTTACATTTTTTTCAGATGAAATGCGATGTTGACTCATAAGATGGAAGGAGACATGGCCTAAAAGCAGGTCATGTAGCAGGGGAAATATCACAGTGCATGAAGGGAGACGAGAACACTGACCTAGTGAGTGATAATGGAAACTATTGTTATATGAAAACTATTCCTTATTTTTGTACATAGAAGAAGATGTGAGTTAGAACAGTGTGTAAAACCGTGCTATCTACCCAAGATGATTTTAAGATTTCAATGCCACTGCCTAAACAGCCAGATTTTTTTTGTGTAGTGATGTCTCCTGCCTACATACCTCCATTTGTCTTTGCACATTTGATTTCTTACATAGTGCTTTTCCCCAAATTTGGCTGAATTTCACTTGCTGTTTCTCCTATCTGTGAGTTTGATGAGTGACACTGGTCTGAGGGCAAGTGAAGCAGTCAGCAAATGCATGAGTGATTACAAGCTCTGAGTACAGGCACGATGAATTGTACCATGTGAAGAATTTATAATACCACCCATGAGATTTGAGAGTGAGCACAGCAGCTGCTAGTGACTGCATTTAGGAACACCAACTGTATTGCCAGTGACCCAAGGGAACACATAAGATGCCGTAGCTTCCACTTGCTAATTCCTTTTCCTTCACAAAACCATACGAATACACCTGTGGCTCTTGGACCATAAAGAAAATATAGCTACATTGTTGATGCAGAGAAATGTCACTTTACCTAAGTGTTACACTGGCCATGACACACTCAGGCTCATGTATAATTAACAGGAGACTGAAATCTGTATGCCAGGCTTTATATTTGCATAAAGGCTACACACAGACATGAGTCCTGCAAAGAAAATGGGGTGAAATTCAGTCACCATTTAAGTTAGTGATGAAGCTCCCACCGATTCCTCTAGATCACATTTTCTTCCCTGAACTTTACTGCTTTATCCAAGTGATATGATTGAGGACAAAGTGAGCAGAATGTCAACACCTTGTTTTATAACCGGGCAAATTTTGTCTGCCATAGCAGCTACTTTTTTACCCAACCATCAAGCACAGGGCAGATATAGGAGTCAGCAGACTCAGGGGAATTCACCTATGTTTTATCCTTGCCCCCATAGGTGAGCAGACTTAGTGACCAGGCATGATTCAGCTCACAACCTTTCTATCTATTCCTTTACAATATATATTAAACAAAATATGAGCTAGACAGTAAGGCTAGAATTGATTTGAAATTAGGCTGTACAAGTTAGCCCAACACTAATAAACCATCTGAAAGGGTGCCATTTCTCCTCAACACTTGACTATACATTTATTCATAAAATAAATGCACTAATCTCAGGCTAGTTAGAACAAATTGCTCTCTTAGAAAGCATGTCTCATACTAAACACTCATTCACATAGCAGGTTTTACTCAGGAACCTTGCTTTTATGTGGCTGCCCGGACAGAGAGTACATTTAAATGGATCACGTGGATACCTTTCCACAAAAGATCTGACTGAAACACTACTACGGGGATTTTGAAGAACTGGATGTTGAAACTACTACTGTGACCATGTGAGGCTGACACTTTCCTTGAGCTTTCATCAGAGAGATATGTAAAACTCTGAGCAACTCGATGTAGTTGAAGATGTCCCTGCTCATTCCAGGAGGGTTGGACTAGACGACCATTAAAGGTCCCTTCCAAACCAAACTATTCTATGATAAAACATCCAGAGAATTTTCTCACACATACTGAAACATTTAGTATTGTGAAAACAATATCACATATTTCCCTGTTATAACTTTCCTTTGGAATCTGATTTTGACCACCACCAGAGAAGATACAGATCCAAGGACAGAACTTGTGCCTGACTTATTAGTACAGCCATTTTCATGTTCTGAAAATACATTGTCTCCCACTTTTTATGGCAGCTGGGTGGCTGCCACTAAGAAGCAGTTGCTTATGAGAATTATTTCTCCATATGCTCTTAAAATAGAAAAAGAAAAGTATGCGTTGCCAGGGATTTTCTCTGCCTTTCATTTCAGATATCTAGATTTCAGGGCCACGCTGCAGCTTAGTGAGCAAGGAAAGGCACATCTCTAATATACTATAGCACGCATTTTATCCCACTGGTAATTAATTTTCTACCATGATGCTTTTATCATTCCAGTTAGTGGTGTGAACAAATAGGAAAAGGGTATCAAGTTATTTACTAGATGTGACTCAGAAAGCAGAGTCAAATGTCACAAACAAGGAAGGGCAAATGGTAAGTTGATAAAGAACAATTTTCTTGGGACTTTGTGTGTCCTGTGCTGAATGATGGTTTCTTACAGACCTGTCCCTCCTCTTGTCTCACACATCCATTTATTCCATCTGATTTAACTTACTCTTTTCCCTTCTTACCTAGTCTCTTCCCTTTGCACTAAATTCAGGCCTGTGTGATATATTACAGCAGCTGATTCCTTTGTTATATTCCACCTGAATGGGGAAAGCACTGCTGAGCACAAAGAGGGCAGGAGAGGTGCTGCTGTGTTTTGAGGTGCTCGCAGCGGCACGCTATCAGAGCTTGCTACAGTAGGAGGGCAAGAGAGCCTTGTTGCCTAGTGGAGGACAGGAGTTAAATCATTTCCCCAGTTAATTAAACCCCTCCCTATTCCACCATCCTCCAAAAAAGATAAAATTCAGGAATGATACAGAGCATCCATATAGAGTGGTTAAAGATTTCCTGGCCCTCATCCTAGCAGAGTCTCAATAATTTAGTTTGTTAAGTTTTGGACACAATGAAACTGGGTGATTCCTTAGGCACAAGAATAATAAATACGATTAATAATAATTAATGTTTGTAAAGCTTTTTGCAAAAAGATAGTTGCCATAGAAACATTAAGCTGTTTATATGTACAACTATTACTGCAGCTTATTTAATTTGAAACAGTGAAAATAAGAATATCCATACATAGCAGAGGTTAATAATACAAGTGTGGTTTTTTATAAAACAGACACCTGAAAGTATTTTCTTTATTTATTAAGTTGTAGATAACAGGCTACCTTCATCACTGAATTATTCCAGTCTCATACAGCTATTGTATCAACCTGGGTTTGCAACAGAATAGGGCTGGAGTGGCGCAGAAGTGAATCACATCCATAATTCTTACAGTTCCTTAGGGAAATGTGGCTGCATTTCAGTGTTCTGTTTGCATCCATGAACAAGGTGAGGCCATTAGCGAAGCATAGGTGCCAGGGAGTATTAAGTACTTTGCTAGTAAATATTTTTATCTACTAGCCTAATAACAGATCCTTTTGTTTGGAAAATCCATTCCTGAAAAGCTTCAAAAGTGGTTTATATATTTTTCTTTATGTTCAGAAAATAGTTTGCACTTTTAAGTACAGCAACATCTGAAAATAAAAATAAATATGGATGGGTACTTCATTCCTTTCTCTGCCTCTGTATTTGAAAAAAAAGTGCCACACCAGCAGAAAATAAACTTAAAGCCCCTCTCTGATGGAGCGAAGCTTCCTATGGGCTGTTGCCTATGGAGAATGCTGAATTTTCAGGTGACCATCTGGTTAGCCACAACAGTAGATATTACATTGAAAGAAGTAAAATTCACCAAAGTCAACAATTCTATTTCCTCTACCACTATTTCTGGTTTGTTCACAGAACAAAAAGTTGAATCTTAGTAAAATGCTTAAGTTATCCAGAATTCTAATATCTAATTTTGTTTTCCCTATTTTATTTTCCTCCCAATACTTGTTTTCAATTCACAAAAAAAGTTTTCATTTGAAGACAACTAAACCCATCTCCAGGTCATCTCTAACAGTGCTACCACAATTCACAGAGTCTTTGGAAAGACTTCTTTTGGGGCTGAAAAAATCATAATTTGTCATCTCAAGTTTTTAGAACCATCTGTTTGAAGAAGGCATTAAATCTACAGTATTTTTATCCAGCAACTACAGCATCTATTTTTATTTTTGTTATGTTTTACAGGAGCTCTTTTGTTATCTTTTTCAAAGTCTTCTCAAGAGGTTTAAGCTTTGGATGACTTTTTATTTTTAACTTTCTGAACTGCTGCCTGTTTTTAAATTTACCTGCATTTATCTACTACAGGATAACTCAATGTGTTCATACTGTCAGGTTTCCTTGCATATTATAGATGACCTGTTTCCCATTTGATACATATTTATGACTGCATTTACATATAATTTTTGAAATGAAAATTTAGAATGCAAAATTATGTTTTCCTTTCAGATTCTCTTTTGTCTGCCAGAGTGCTAGCGAATGCAATGAAGTATGTCATCCCGTATATAGCAGTCTGTTTTGACCTTATGGGTGCACACTAGGAAACAGGGAATGTGCCTATACCTTCCATATAATAAGGGCAGATCTTCGTTATTTCACGATATAAACATCAGAAGGGACAATTTTTTTCAAAGAAACAGATGTGTGGACCCACAAGGAGAGCTGGATTGGTTTGTTAGAGAGCAGGGAGAGAAGGATTTTGACAGCCTTCCCTGAAGAAAAGGAGGAAAAAAATGTAACAGGAAAACAAAGTAAATAAATCCCAAATTAATTCGGACAGACATGGCAAGAATTAAGCCTGAAGTATACGGAATACAATACTTATAAGTACTTCCTTCTACTCCTTCCCTATTTTACTTTGACTGGATAAAAATTGTCTTAAGACTGATGATATGACAGGAATCCTAGAGGGTACTGGCCCTGAAAACAGGTAAGTATACAAACTCTTGAACTCCTGGTGCATACCTGATTTCTTAAACAAAATCACAGATAAGAATATATGGAACAAAGCAACCAGTAAGTTAACATAGAGTGGAACAGCTGGATGTAATGAGTCAGTGAAAACTCTCGTGCCAATAAAGTTAATAACAGTTTTGACATAGTTTTTATAGGGACCAATAGCACATCTTCAAGTACACACACTTTAGACAGTAATTTTGAGAAAAATGTATTAATTTAAATGAAAAATTACTCTTTTCTATTCAAACTCAGTCAAAACAGACCTACAGTTGGACTAAATAATTCAGATTTGAATTTCAACATTTTTCTTTCTGGACATTTACAAATGTACAAAGGGCGATATAAATGGTGTAATGGTTGCTGGCCTGGGCTTTTACTGATTAAATAGTAGATCTGAATTATTTTACTAGGTTGCTAGTCTTAAATCATGTCTAAATTAAGCAATTATTTTTAGTTAGGCTAAACATGAAATTAAGAAGAAAGAGATCCCCGCAAGAGATGGGCTGAGTGGTCCTTGCATTTTTCAGGCTAGTGGCTAAAATCCTGTCAAAGAAGTCTTCTTAGCAGAGTAACCTTGAGGAAGTTCAGTCTCAAGTTCTAGAGATCAGCTAGAACTGCCGAGGAGTGTCAAGAGACAGCCACTCACCTTGCATGGAAAAAGTTTACTGCAGACCCAAAAAGTTATAGAAACCTTCTTCTGTTGTGGTCCAGTGTTCCACTGGACTCTCTTGACCTGAAATTATGTTTACTATTCCAGGATATTCTAGTATATGTGTATACAGGGTCTGGTTCATTAGCTAGGATGGGGGTCTTGACCTGCGTCCTACAAACCATGCAAAGCCTGCCAGGACATATGATGGCCAGAGACCATCATGTGGCACATCTCTTTACTGAGGATAACTTAAAAATGCTTGGCTGAAAATAGGCTAGCTGGTGAGTAGTACTTCTTAATGGGTTTGCCCTTTACAGCAAGCCACTCGAAAAGCATCTGATGACTCCTATGTCGATGAAAGCTGATATTCAGTGTTCTGGATTCCACCCTTCTGAAGTTTAACCATATAAGTTAAGGCCGTATTTCAGGAGTTTCTGAGATTGGGATATATTTAGTTTGTTTGTTTGTCTGTGGTAAATAAAAGGTTCCTGCTTGTTTGGACATTAATTTGCAACTATTATGTCACTAATACTAATAATTGCTTCTTTGCAATTAGTAAGTAATAAGAAATAATCCAGATAAGGTTCACTGGACCAAGATTAAATAAAGAGTTTCAGGGTTGAAAAAAGGAACTGGTTTATTTCTTGAAAAATGGATTAGAGTCCCTGTGTGATAGGTTCTATATTCAGCCAACAACCACGTTTTGGCTGTATAATACATGTTTAGTTGAGTAGTACAAATCCAATAAACTCCACCTTTCCTTCTCATTATTAGGCACCACTTTATCACCTGTTTTAGTCAAGGATCTCCCAACACAGAAAGAAGCAGCTCTTTTATTTTATCTCCATTTGGTTTACTTTCCAATAAGGGTTTCTGTTTTCCTTTCTTTAAAGGTTGATTTTTTGTGGTTTTCTGGTTTTAATTTGGCAGTGCAGTGCTGTATGTCAAACAGTCTTGATAGCCAACTCTTATTTATCATCTTAATGAAATGCTTAATGTTTACAATTCCACAAAAAAAAAAGAAAAAAAAAAAAGAAACAATAGCTCTTAGTTATTATGGTCATTACTATTGAACAAAAAAAAAAGAGAAAGAAACAGAAACAATCTATTATTGGTAAACACACTGTAGCAAGAAAACAGAGTAAAAAGATCTTGCATATGACTTTGTGATAAAATATTGTGCCAAGACAAATGTTACACTTGTCCTTGTGTTTTCTGCAATTATTTGATTCAATGCAAAATCATGCCTCTTCTGTCTAAGAAGATGAAGGAACAGAATTGATTCAGATACCCATACAAGGGTGTCTAATGTCATCTCAGATGACACCCTGCCTGACACCCAGGCAAATATGTTCCTATCAGAGAACACGACTGGCAGCCGGCGTCCAGGTTGGATTGACAAAGGGTTCTCAAATGCCATTAGACATCTATGTGCAGGCAAGTGAAGTACATCTACTTCAGCGTGAGGCAAATACCTTGCTAGGTTCCTTTATTTTGATTTAAAACTCTAATGACTATAACAGCTGCTTACACACCTAACTTGCATTCAAACTCAGGTGTCTCCAGTCCGGCGCTAAGTCCTGCCCATTCCAAAGAAGGAACGAGGCCAGCTAACACTCCAAGGGCAAAACAAGGTAGGAAAGGTCTTCTATATTTACCTATACTTATGTAGGATAGTGTTGAGATCAGGAGTAAATCTCCAAGGTGCCATCACAGACCATTGTACACCAATGAACAAGTGCAACAGGTTAAGGCATTTATTAGCCAGCCCAGTGTTTCCTTATTAAAATGAGAAAAAACGAAAGACAAAGATGCAAGTCTACCCAAGTGCTGCCAATAACTATACACATCCTGCGTTGTCTATTTTGATATAATTTGCCATGCACAAGAATAGAAAACTAAGAGTCTATAGTTTGGATGCAAAAGAAAAAAATAACAACAACCACTCCGAAGTCTCACCTAAATTATTATTCTGCTCATAAAGACACTATTGATAAAAGCTATGACTATCTAGAGCAAAGATCCCATCACCATCTCATTCGCAAACTTGTGCTGGATAGTGTATTATAAAAAGAGAGAGGAAATAATGACACTTCCCCTGTAAGTATTAAAAAGAGGTTTGGGGTTTTATACCCTTAAGAGTTCAGACTCTCTTCTTCCACAATGCAAATAATGAAAAAACTCCTAGAAGCACAATATTAGATCAGAGGTCCGCTGTTCTATATCGTGAGCAAACACAAATTAAGCTTTAGAAGTCTTAACATTGCACTGCTGAATGAAGGCAAAACCAGACGGGTAGCAATAAGAAAAGGCCACTAAGTAGATCAGGAATAAAGAGACCAGGTGCTAAATCCATGTATGAGCTTAGACACAGTGATGCCAAACTTCATACACTGATGTGACAGTACCCAGACCTAGACTTTAAGGAGCTTGAGAAAGTATTTTGGTGACAGCTGAGTTCCTTGGAGATGACATGTAGGGAATGTTAATCCTTAGTCCTGGACACTGAGAAGGATTGGATCCTTTTCAGTGCTGTTACCTGGTCCTTTACTTCCACATATGATTTCTTACCTTGTATCATGTATGATACAAGAGAGTCTCATCCTGAGGTCTGACTGGAGCTTCCTTTTGACTTTATACCTTGATGCCATTTTTTTTAACTGCAGTTTTGGGGGAAAAAAAAACACTTTACTTTCTTTTTAACAGCAAAAAGTAGTATTTTCGCCAAAAAGATGTCTTTTTCCAGTGCTGAAGGTAAGGGAAAAACTTAGCTGAAAAAGCCTCTGACTGACAGATTCTAAACTGCCAGCTACATACCAGCTTTATTTATACAATTCTATCACTTCACAATCTTTCATTTCTTTCTCTTCATCTTCTGCAGGCACATATTGAAACCATTCTGTGTATCATGGGCTTTGTATGGAAAGCCACCTGAGATGACTTATGATTTCTCAAAACAGGACAGGAGATTTTATCTCATGGGTCACTTCCCTCTTAACAGAAATATGGGCATCGGTAAAGGAGGTATCAGGGCCACGGCTACATGTAGCTGTCCTTTGATAGTCTGTCTCCCCAAACAGCTGCTTGCTTGCCAATGCCCAAAGGCTGTTGAAGGGGAAATTCTAATTGTAACCACTCAGCAGTACTAAGAAGACTGAGGTCTTCTCCCAGCATTTCTCATTTGAGTAATAACATCTCTAACTTGCAATAGGAAAGACCTGAGGTGTGTCATGATTTCCCTTACAAAACTATATCTGGCCACAAGACGCAGTGTAGTTGCATGTGGGACGTTTGTGGCAAAGTAAGACATATGTTGGGAGCGTACAGAAAGGTTACCATTTGAACATCAGCCATCCCAAATCAAAGGCTTCATGGATAAGACTTGTGCACAGCAAACCACTGGAGAGGTGCAAATATCCTTTTTCCACATATACACACCTGGAATTTAGCATTCTCGAGTACGTGCTTGA